>NC_056751.1:402759280-402936780 GCF_019279795.1 Protopterus annectens | reverse complement strand
GGGGGTTGTTTTTCTTTTTTTGTTTGAAGGCTTTTATTAAAACAAAAAGTCTTGTATAATGTGACATAGGTTCAAATGTTGATGATAAGAAAAAACTGTATAAACGATTAACCTACCAAACATTATTGGGTGCATGTATCACAAAAGCTGGAATTAGACATTTAAAAAAGCTGCCATATATAATAGGTGGGAATAATGACTTCTTACTATAATAATGACACTTTCCATGTTATCCTGGAATGTGAGTTGTCTTACAAGTATAGACAAAAAGGAAAGAATACTTAATCACTGACAAAGGTTAAAGTATTACAAAATAAGGGAATCTCACTGAACAAGAAGAGTGCTAAAGAGAAAATACCTGGATAATATGCATGAGTTTAGAAAGATTGCTGTTGAGTAACTGTTTTTTGAAAATAACTCCAGAGCTCAAAAACTTTTGGCACAACAACATAAACAACAGAAAGAAGAAAGGGTTGTTGCCAGACTTAGAGAACCTATAACAAGAAAAATATCCAGAGATCCAGTAGCTATATTAGAGATATTTTGGACATTTTATGAAAATTGGTATAAAGCAGAGTAGTGGAGAAAGCAAGAAAAAGAACAAATGTAAGTATATATAGTGGCCTTAAATATACCAAGGTTAGAGGTAGATAAAACTCAACAACTAACAGTTAAGACAGGATAAAATAAGATAAAAATGGTGATGTATAACTAATCTTTAGGTAAATATCCAGGAATATATAGTATTCCAGTGGAAGTTTGGAAGTTAGAAGAAAAGAAAGTGCTAAAGATCTGAAATGTTTTGTTTAACAGTATTTTAAAAGGACTGGAGGCACCAACAAAAGAAAAAAGCTGTGGTGGCTGTAACACCTAAAGACTGTAAGGACCCATCCAATCCAGTTTCATATAGCCCCATTTCAATTCTAAACCATGATTATAAAGTGTTTTTGTCTATAATGGCTCAAAGAATGGCCATGTGATGCCAAAACTGATAGATATGGACCAGTGTGATTTTGTGGAGGGAAGGCAAACATTTGGCAGCAGTAGTAGAACAATGATACTACAGAGGGAGGGAGAACATAAGAAAATATCTATGTTACTGTTGGGTTTTGATGAAGAGAAAGCATTCAACAGGGTAAGCTGGGATTTCATGAGTAGGGCAATGTAAGCATTTGTATGTCCTGATACAATAATAAGTTTAATTAAAAGGATATATGAGGAATTGGAGACAAAAATCAAAGTGGGAGGGTTTCTCTCTGGTAAGTTGTGTCTGAACAGAGGAACAAGGCAGCTGTGTTCTTCCAGCTTTGTTATTCACTTTATTATTTAGAACTACTGGCAAAGAAAATAAGGAATTCATATCCCATGGGCCTCTATTACAGGAGGTTTAAAGTATCACACAGTGAAAACTCTAGCTTGGCTAGGTTTTTCTTGTAGTTTTTACTAATTGGTTTGTCTGTGTGACCTTTTTACTTTTTGGTTTAGGACTCAGAAACGTAGTGATATAATTGGTATGGTGTTTAAGAAAATTTGGCTTTATTTGCAGATGATATTATTTTGTACCTGATGGAACCAGAAAAGGACATCTCAGTGTTGTTAAATTTTCTGAGATAGTTCTGTTTTTTTTTTTTGGAATACAAAACTGACATCACCACTACCGTCCTAAAAAAAAAAACACCCATGCTGTGATGTCACAGCTCCCTGGTCCTTCCCCTATTCATAAAAAAAAGTAAAGACTAGGACAAGGAAAAAATATGAGTCAAGTTTCCTGCTGTGAGCTGTCAATCACAGTAAGTAACAGCTCAAATTACCCTTAGCCCTTTGACAGCTAGGGAAGTTAGGTGTGAAGGGGGATGGGAGATGAGTCAAAGTAGTACACATTAAGGCTTCACAAAGACTACAGTTTAGCCATTCTAAAAAAGAAGCAGCAGTAAAAAACACTTTGAAAGTCTGTTCTGTGGCATTTGCACTGCTTGCGTTTTAAGTAGTCATTGAACGGCATGAAATGTTACTTAAAACTAACTGACTGAAGGACAGCAGTGTATGCGTGTAAAATCAGTGCAGTGACAGGAGCTTTAGGAAGAAAGAGGCCTGCGTGATGTCATTTTTTTTATAGACAAGCACTGAATTATGGGATATCTATAGGCAGACTAAACAATCAGAATTACTTCAAGATGCCAGACCCCATGTGGTCAGACTCAGAAATTATGTATAAAAATATTTAAAAACCTGCAAATAGTCCCAGAGTGGTGTTAAAATGTAGGAAACACTAAACCATGATGAAATAAACATATTTTTTGAGTCTGAGTGCGGTTTTCCTGTAAGTTGAGCATAGATAAATTCTAGCAGCAGTTAATTACAAACATATATGTACCACACCAACATTCAATGACTACATACTAAATCAGATTACATAGAGTAAACTTAAGTTGAGCATAAATAAATTCTAATAGCAAGTAATAACAATGTTGATAATAAAATACTGCACTATAACTTTATATACAAAGCTAAACGTTCACTTCTTCTGACACTGTTACATAAACAATTATACTCAGTGCAATCTTGCAGAAGTGTGTAGTTGGTGAACATGAATGATTATGTAATCAACTTTATAGCGACCCTGTGTCTCTAAAGGAATTGCATTTATTTTTCTATTATCAAGTATTCCTTGAGATTTTTTTAAACTATCAATATTATTAAGTCTCTGAATATTTTCAGTTTAAAGTGGTGAGCTGGAAGAAAGCATTTTCAGTAGCATTTAGCTTGAAAGGCCTTATCATTTGCAAGGGATATGTACTTGTAAGGCTATTCCTGATGGAATAATTTGAGGTAAAGTGGTAGGCAGTAACTGGCACTGATGAGTTTGTTTGTTAGGATTCTCAGGAGTAAAGAGGCTCTGATGGAGGCAAGTGACCACTTGGCCTTATTGGCAGTAGTGCAGTGATATTCTTTGCCCTTGGCAAAGGAGATGAAATAAAGGATTTTGTTTTCTGTAGTTTGTAGAAGAATAACGTTTGCAGGTGAAAGCATGGGAATTATGGATAGAACATGTTCAAGCCTAGGTATCGTGTGATTAATGGCAATTGAACATCTGGCCTCAAGGTTAAAAGATCGTAAACAGAGAGAAATAGAGTGTGATAGTTTTAGTTGCATTGTAACCCTACTGACTTGAATTTCTAGTCGTGTAGGAAAGGAGAGGGTCTGAACCAGCACAGTTCCCCTTTTGATTAGTCATCCAGGGAAGGGGTTTAGAGTAGAGATCTGTAAATGTGAGGGCTTGAGTGCCTTTTATTTATTGAGTGGCCCCAAATACCATGATTATAGTTTTATTTTTGTCAACTGCTAGCTTGATTGCGGTCAGACAGTTTCAGAATAACTCAAAGTCACTTTGTAAGGAGACTGAGATTGCCCTTTGAGTTTCCCTGATCTAGTAAATGCAACATCTTCTGATTCATAAAGTATGTAATAGAGTGTGGGGAGATCCCAGGGCATATAATTTATAAACAGTAAAAATGGGCCCCTGATGAACTCCACTTGAAAATAGGCCTGGTCCAGGAAACAGACTTGAACTAAGTCTCATAAAACTTCCATTTGTTAGATAGTTTTTAAACCAGGAGGGAAGTCAGGGGAGAGAAACTACAGCAAGTTAGTTGCTGTAGGAGAAGCATATGGTTAACAGTTTCAAGTTCTCTTTTAAGGCCTAAGAAAATTGTGCCTGTAAGTAAGGCCATCATTCATATTTGTGTATATATGATCTGTAATTGTAAATAGGGCTGTGAGAGTGCTATAGTTGGAACAGAAGCCATGTTGACAGTCATTAAGAGCATCACACATTATAATGCATTCCAATATCAGTTCATAGATTCTTTTTTCTAGAATCTTAGTGAGGGGACAAAAACTGGAAATAGGGCAATAGCCAGTGCAATCGCTTAAGTGGTATGGAATGATGATAGTAAGAGTGCAGTTATAGTTAAGTATACAGGTAAGTGGTTCACAGATTCTGAGCTACCATACAATTGTAGGATAGCTGGTATGGAAGTCATGGCTGTAAGTACAATTATACTTAAGTAACAATTCTCTGACCCTTGTTTTCCTGATAATCCTGAAACTGAAGGGTAGATGGTTGTGCAATCTGTGCAGAGATGTCATGGAAGTGGTAGAAGTAGTGTTTATAAACAATGTATTGTTTTTATGCTGCTATATATATATTGTGGCAATCTGGATTTTGCTACATTTTAGGAGACTAATTTATTGTTTGATACTGATTTGATGAATTGCCAACATTTCTTGGGCAGTCTTAAGAAGTTGGTTTGTGGCTGTCAAAGGTTGTTAGGTTTGGCCTCATTACTAATTTTCCTTGCTTGCTTTCTAATCTGAAGAAACCCTTTATTTTTTTTATTGTTTTAGGGTAAGCCTTTTATTTATGCCATGTTTGATCTGTCACCATAATTAAATCAATTATATCCTTAGGAAACCAAGGGGCTTGCTTCCCATTTACCTGCAACTTTTTCACAGAGTTTAGCTTGTTTTGTACTGGGGAAATGAGCTTAACAAATGTAGATAAGGCTAAGGTTGGATCAGTGTATTTATGGAGGCTGCTCCAATCATTTTGTAGAACCTCTGATAACAATGCTACTTTTAAATCATCAGCCATGTTCCTAGAGAAGGTAAACCTTGTGTGAAAATATATACGTTTTTTAGTGATCAAGTAATGGAAAATTAGTTGCAGTCACGTATTGAATTAGGCAAAGTTTTTCATGGAAAGAAGCTTTTCTGGAAATCCTGCTAAGAGTAGAGCCACTGCAGAACTAACACCTATTGAAGGGTTAATTCTGGTGCCTTCTGAGATCATTTATGAAAGGTTTAATGAGAACACTAAATATGCAAGTTGTCCACTGTGTTTTCCTTTCCAGTGAAAGCTAAGGTTATCTACTATAATTAGTTTGTTCTGACTAGTGTATTCACCTATAACTAAGTGGCAAAGAAGCAATTTGCACCCAACCTACTCTGACAAATAAGCAAGAATAACAAGGTTTCTTTTTTTAGTATTAATTTGTGCCTTCAAGCAGGAGCACAAACATAGTACAGGATGTAAGACATAAGATGCTAGTGATTCTCAAACAACAGGTATATGCTGTGTATGGATAATAAATGCATTACAGTAAAAATGCCAGAAGGTGACGAGTTACCTATCATGTTGTAAGATGGAAGAAAACAACAGCCTTTCTATTCTGAATGGTGACTACATAATACAATCATAGTTTCATCAGTGAAGAAGCAGTCACTCTAATTAGTCTAACCAAAATATGAGGCTACGTTATTGTCAGATAAGTCAACCAGCGCAAGCATGCCAGCACACTGAACTGATGAGTCCCATCAGCTTGCTTGTGTGTCATACTGTTTGGTCTTCAGGCCAAGAATGCCGTAGTCTCAAAGAGCGCAGCTGTATTTGCCAGATATACTAACTGTACTTACAAATATGATGCAGACTATGAATGTTCAGCTCGGGAGTGATGTTAATACAGGGCCACCTGCAAGCCATGAATCAAGGTCTCTCACAAATAGCCACAGATCATCATGAGTGGCACAAAACACTGCTTCCCTGTTGTTACAGTGTTCTTTTATAAGATAAAAACAACTAGAGAGAAACAGCTTTGCTAATAGATACATAATAGGCAGTGTAACAAGGACACACAGTGTGGCAGCTAGATATACAAATGCAGGTTGGCAGACAGGTGGGTAAGTAGACATGCATGATTAAGGGTTTTTCTTTTTAAATTTTTTTTTACATTTTGTGATTCACCATGTTTACTGTCAGCTGTATGCTGTAGTTCAGAATCCAAAAAGGGTGAGTTCAGCCACTAAATCAGAAAAGATTATAGCTGATACATGTGAAACTGTGCGTAAAATCTGTTTTGGAAATTACTTTTTTTTTCCAAAACAAAAGAACACCAGGGATTATCTTTGATCGAAAAAAAAACACAGTTATAAAGCAATTAAAGGTCCAGTCCTTGAACAGATTAGAATATATTTAAAATGTAAACTGTAAACAGGACAAAGAACACTGCCTTCCTTACTGATATTTTCCATGGCCAATGCACCACTAACTATAACGGGTCATTTTCTTCTTATTGTTTTTTTATAACTGTAATGCAGGAGATTAAAGCTAGCACATGTAGTTAACAATAAGGTTAACCTTCTGACATGCTGTCAGACTTGTGAAAATTACCTTGAGAGCAAAGCTCAGGAGGCTATTTTAATGATCTAGTGAGCTGGAGTCATGATAAAAGTGATTAACTATGTTTTTTCAGCAGCCTTTTCTCATGAAAAGCAGAGGCATGCACAAGGGATTATCTTATTATACTGCTTCATGTACATATACACAGGAGACTACATAACAACATTCTGCACCGTAGGTTAAGCCCTTTAACAATATGTTGTACAGACATTGTTATTTTGCATTAGTACAGGTGACTGTACTCCTTGATCCCCCCCCCATGTGCACTTAGTGTACATAATTATAATGACACAAGCTGTTTTTATGGTAGACCTGGACTTCAACTGACAAATTAATAAGAAAACTCTCACATTTGATTCTTTCTGGAGCTGCTTTATGTGTGGTGGTGCAGCAGTTAGCATTGTCACCTCACAGCAAGAGGTGCCCCAGTTCAATTCTTGGCTGGGGTGCCTTCTATGTAGTGTCTGCATGTTCTCCCTGCAGTCGTGAAGGTTTCCTCTGGGTACTCTGGTTTCCTCCTACATTCCATAAATTGGACACTCTAAACTGGCCATAAGTGCATGTGCGAGTGAGTGGTACAGATGTACTACCACAACAGAGCTAACCACCCAGCAGCATAAACATTGGCTTGAGATGATTGTCACTGTTGAACTGACACCCCAACCCCATGTGAAAAATGGGAAAAGAGGTTGAGGATGGATGGATGGATGGATGGATGGATGGATGGATGGATGGATGGATGGATGGATACTATATGTTTGATGTCTAAAAGGATACCTTATGAAGTAAAATATGGACAAAACTGTTTCTGACAAATTCCTCACCTAGGAGTTTTTGAATAAAGCAAATTATTTGTTTACATTACAGGATAGTTATTTATTTATAATGCCTTACAGTTTGCAAATGAGATAGAGGTATACATTTAACATGTTAACATGTCAGATATTCATGTAAAATGCTTCAAAATTTGCAGCTGAGATGCAGGTATAAACTTAGTGAGTCAGCATCTTAGTTTTTCATTTAGAATGTGTTCCGTTTTGCATCCGAGATGAAGCTATGAACTTCATATGACAATTATAAAAAAATCTGTAAGCAGTAATTAAGAACAAACACATGTCAATTTCAGTGACTTGCAACTATTTTAAAATTCTTCCAAGATCATTGAAGCTACTTTGCTATTAGCAGGTACTTAGATATGACTGCATGATTCACTGTGCTGAGAATGATGCATTAGAGGCTACAGAGATGTACTCATTATCACATCTCAGTGTCTGGGTCTGATATTTGCTAGAAGGAACTAATTTTAACATGAAGCACTGTTTTAGTCAATCAGCAAGGTGATTTATCACAATGTGCAGATGACTAATTCTTGTTCCATAACACTGCAGCTTACATAAACGTAATAAACATTTTAATATATGGATGTTACTTTGTTCAGTTACATGAAAGATCAGTCAGTCCACATATTTGTTTTCATTCATATGAGGCCATGTTTGTGTGCTCTTTTTCTTACAGTTTAATGGCTTGGCAAGACCCATACTGTCCAAGAACTTGTTTCAAGGGAACAAGTTCCCTGAACAGTTATAGACACTTTCAGTAAAGATACTTAAAAGAAAATCTAACAGCTCTTAACATCACATTATATATAAGACCCAAAAAAATGCCAGAAATCCAAGTAACACGACTCCACAGCCACCAGGAACAAAAAACCAAGAGCTGATGTAGAATACGAAAATCCTTTATTCAAGTAGGTCCAAGAGAAAATAAACACAAGCGCTTTCGCTCCGGATAATCCTCAGCTTTTTCAAGTGAGTACAAAAGCATTTGCTAAAGCCACACCTTTTTATATAACCATGGATAACACATTAATTGAAAACAAATGTTGTCAATCAGTTGTTGGATTTCTTAAAGGGGCTTTGCATTAATTTGAACATAAGATAAAAACTTGTGTTGTTAAAAAATATATATATATTTAACAGCTGGGTTATGCATATATAATTACAAAACATTAAAAACGCTGTTTAAAATATGATAGAATCAAAATTAAAATAGTTAAAAAACTGCTATTGGAAACATTGGAAATCCATAAGTTCTGATGAACCTTGGAGATAAAATTCTGTTAGAAGTGTTAGGGAGTATTTTGTTTAATGTTAGTTTGTAATAGGAGTCTTGGTTCTTTTTCATAATTCACATCAAAAAAGGCACCCTAGGACCAAGTGTCAGGTTATCAAACCAAAGAAAAAGAGCGTGGGAGCTAGAGAAAAGGAAACTAGTGAATCTTGGGTCCCTGAGTCGTGTGTTCTGATAAGATGCGCAAGTGCCAGGTGGTAGTAAAACAAGGGCATAGTGTTTGTAAACATGGGACAACAAAACTAATTGGTTAGGATGGAATAACTATAATCGTGCCCTTCTAAGCTTTAATACGGGTTTGATGCTAATAGTCCCATTCAATCCAGGTGGTCTCCCTGCGTCTAACCTTAATTGCCATACTAGCTCACGGTACTCGAGGGTGGATTCCCATTCACCACCCCTGAGATCTGGTTCCACTTGTTCTAAAACAAAGAATTTGATGATAGAGCCTGGGCAAAGAAGGGAATGCTTAAAAAAAGCATTAGTTTCATTCTGTTTAGCCATGTCATATAAGTGTTCGTAGATCCGTCTCCTAAATTCTCTTTCTGTCTTCCCCACGTAGAAACTCGAACACGTGGTACAAATACCCAGGTATACCACCACCCACTTTCAGTAAAGATACTTAAAAGAAAATCTAACAGCTCTTAACATCACATTATATATAAGCTGGACAGACATTTTACATCATGTTGCTAAAGAAATGCAGAGAATGAATGGCTGCTTTCCACTACCAGCACTGTTTATATATAGACACTCTTCAGAGCTAGCTAAGTAAAGACTGCGTGTAATATATCTACATAAAACAGCAGTCAGTGCAACACTTTTAACGTGTGTCTAGTCTAATTAGAAGCATTATATATGTGTGTGTGAGTGTGTGTGTGTGTGTGTGTGTGTGTGTGTGTGTGTGTGTGTGTGTGTGTGTGTGTGTGTGTGTGTGTGTGTGTGTGTGTGTGCATATATATATATATATATATATATATATATATATATACATACATATATATATATATATATATATATATATATATATATATATATATATAAAATATATATATATATATATATATATATATGGATCTAGGACTTTTGATCAAAAGATCAAAAGTCTGAATCCATTATCACCGAACACACTTTAGCAAAAGCACTTTTCACCAAAAAATGCTTTTGCTAAAGTGTGTTAAAACAAAAAAAACAGAAAACACAGTAAAACGTTTATGAAAGGAGGTAAGCCCCCCTGCACCCCCCATGTGGGGGGCTGTGCCCCCCCACACACACCCTACTTTATTATTCTCACTCCGAGATCACACTACAGTGGGCAAAAGGGAAAACTTCCCTTAACAGCACTGTAGTACGATCTCCACAACAGTCACTCCCCCACAACTCCCTCTACCTCCAGGCATACATCCGCAAAAGTGCTTCTTTGGTGAAAACACTTTTGCATAAGTATGCCCATCCGTTTCAGATTCGGTGAAAAGGCCATTCGCACATTAGTCCTAGACCCATATATATATATATATATATATATATATATATATATATATATATATATATATTTATATATATATATATATATATATATATATATATATATATATAGGTTTATGTCAGATGATCAAGTTTTTAGAAACTTAAACTTTGTATGGCCAAGACCATATGTTCGACTTTCTGAAAACTCAGATGAAACAAAACAACAAAAATCTATGTTTTTGCAGGGGGGAAAGCCCCCCATGGACTGCCACACTCCCTGCAAATTATGTATACCAACTCTAAGATTGCACTATAGTGGGGAAAAGGGTAACTTCCTAGATCACACTGTACCACAATCTCCATACAAATGCTTTGAACTTTTGCAAAGTTGAACATAAAGTCTCGACCATGTGATGTCTGAGTTTCTGAAAATTCAATCACCTGACATAACCCTATCTATACACATACAAATACACATACACATAAGTTTATTGGCAGTTTCTTGACATGCAGTCCTGCAGATCACTGAAGGGCCTAACCATACATCTCAACTGATTTTGCCTAACAATTTAGCTCTGTGCCTCTCAAACATTCCTAAAACTGGCATTTTTGGAAGAAAAGGTGATGGATTACCATTATAAAATAATAACAGTTACAGACTTCTTAATTCAGGAAACACATTAATTCTCATTTTCTTACTCTATCAATGTCTCAAGTTAATGGCACTAATACTTTAAAAAAGTGTCCCTGATTGTCCTTGATTATTTCTGGATATGTCCTTGATTCTGGAAGCAGGTAACTGAGAGCTGTGAGTCTAGCCTAATATCCAGGTTGCCCCAAAGCACTGTCTGGTTAAATGATTTGCTCAGAGTTACAAAGTAGCAAAATGAACACTAAGGTGAAATCAAACCCTGGACTACAGAAAGCAGCTGCCGGACTAAAGAACACACATCCCAGCCACTAAATAAACCCAAGTCACCTGGGTTGTAGTCAGCGTTTTATCTTTCTACTCCAATGCATACCTCTCAAGTGTACCTCATTACGAGGAACGTACCTCATTTGGGGTCTTAAAAAGTTCATGTTCCTCGAAATTCCTCAAAGTTCTACATTGAAAGAGTCTGTCACACATTCAGTGTTAGGAATTTTTTTAAGTGAAATCCATGGTAAATTGAAATTAATCATATTAATTCATTAAAGGATCTTCTTTAGAAGTAAAACCAGCATAGTTTAACCATCCTATGACCTTCCTAGTTGAAGTTGTTAGTAAGCCATTAGTATGTGTTCCACATTTTGCCCATTTGTTCCACATTATGAAGGCGAGTGTTCCTCATTTTTGCAATGGAAGGTTGAGAGCTATGCACCAATGGTTCTGGCTAAATTAGATTAGTCATGCTAAACAGATTGAAAGTTACAGACTATATTATGAGATACTAAGCATACCTGATATTCTTAGTTTCAATAGTATGACAATTTACTTATCTGACTGCAAATAGCTGGTTAAAAGTTAATGATTAAAATACATACACCAATGGCATTATGTAGTTAGTAGAGGTGGGAGTGAGAGACAATCTACTAAAATCTGACCATTGATGCCTGTAGTTTTGGATAAAATGCTACAGAAGTACATTTGATTATGATGTATTTATTCACATATATAGGGTGTGATTTTTAACAGCACTATATACACCAGTACATTTTAATGTATATTATTTAGGTCTAGTGGAGTACTTATTTAAGCCTTTTAAAACATCTCGGCATATTAGTGTTATAAGTTACTCTCTATATTTTAAGCTATTATAACAAATACTCAATTTATGTTAGAGAGATATATGTGTAGATGTTCCATTTAGATGAGAGAGCACAGCTGATTAAATGTTTGAAGATCTCTCCTGATCTGTCTAATGGAATAGTTGTTGAATGTAGTTTATTGAAAGATACCAGCAGTGTATTTAGGATGACAAGTATGTTACCGGCTTTGAAAGGTGCCAGCTTTTTTTTCTCTGCAAGATTATAGTACAGCAGGGATAGGGAGTGTGCCCATCTCTTACACAGCCTCTGACATGGGGGGTACAGTGAGCTTGACCCCATGCAACAAAGACTTGTAATTAAGTTTTTAAGTGCATATGCATGTTAAAATTACCTGTGCACTGTGTATGGTAATTGTGGTAGTATGCAACTGTATGAATTTGTAATCACGGTTATTTGATCACTTGGGTTTCATCCTTTGTTTCTCTTCATATATCATAGGTTCATAGGTTCATAGGTTCATACTAGGCTATCTGCCCTAGGGCATTTATAAGCCTAGCCAGAGTTGTGTGGCTTTCACCACCCCTTAGGTTGAAGAATACTATACCCATTAGTTTGCCGTGCCTCTGTCCAGCAGTGATACAGAGATGATCCCCAAGGTAAACCTACGATCTCCCATCCATTGGTCAAGATTCCTCTTGAACAGAGCCAGCGAGGTGCTCTGTCTCACATGGACCGGGATTCTGTTCCACAGCATAGGGAGTCTCTGGGTGATGAATCTGTCCCTCCAGCACGTCCTATTTATATCCGTTTTGAGGTTTAAGTCTCTTGCTCTTGTGGCTCTGGTGGATTTGGATTTTTTGAGGTGGAGCATGTCCATTAATTCCGGGTTGGACATGGCCTTGTATGTCAGGCACAGGTCACCTCTGAGCAAACGGTATGCGACTGAATAGAGCTGAAGTTTCTTCAGTCGGGCAGCATATGGCATATTTTTGAGCCCCTTTATCCTTTTGGTGAGGAACTTTTGGGGTCTTTCCAATTGCTGCAGGTGTCGGGTAAGATACATTCCGAATGGGGCATTGTACTCAATCATTGGTCTGATAAGTGAAGAGTACAGGGGAACAATGACCTCCCTTGATCTGGATGTGAATCCCTTCATAATCAGGTGGGCAATGTAGAAGGTCCTCCTAACCACTTTGGCAATGTGAGTGTCAAAAGAAAGGTTACTGTCAACTTGGGTCCCCAGGTCCCTGATAACCTCTTCTGTGCTTAATGGATTGCCACCTATGTGGTAACTTGGGGTTACCTTGTTTTTACCAAAGGGTATGACTATACATTTTTTGCGTTTAGCTTAAGGCCATGGCTCTGGCACCAGTTATCCATTTCTATGAGACCTCTCTGAAGGATATCTGTGTCTGATGGATTTTCAACTATGGCGCCCAGTTTGCAGTCATCTGCAAACTTTGTCAGCCGCAATCCTCCTATGTTTGCCTGCACTTCTGAAAAGTAGATGCCGAACAAGAGGGGGCCCAGGACTGAGCCCTGTGGGACACCGCTTGTGACCGGCCTGGAGTCTGACATGGCATCAGCAACTCTAACCCTGTGGGTTCTGTCCTTGAGCCAGTTTGCAACCCATCTTGTGACATATGGGTTTACATTTAAGCTGGTGAGCTTTTCTATGATACCCAAGTGGGGTATTGTGTCGAAAGCTTTTGCAAGGTCAAGGTAGGCTGTGTGAACTGCCTTACCCTCATCAATGGCCTTGGTGACTGTTTCAAAAAAGTTGACCAAGTTCAAGAGGCATGATCTTCCCTTGACAAAGCCGAATTGGGTAGGATCCAATGTCTGCAAGTCCCCTATGTCTTTATTTATGAGTTCCATTATGATACTCTCCATAGCTTTGCAGACCAGGCTTGTTAAGCTTATGGGGCGGTAATTACCAGGGTCCGTAGAAACACCGCCTTTGTGGAGTGGGACCACAGTTACCGTACGCCACTCTTTGGGTACGTATCCTGTGGTAAGGCTAAGATTAAACAGCAGCCTTATGTGTGGGTTTAGTTCTTCATTGAGTTTGTGTAGCACACAGCCGGGGACACCATCCGGTCCCATTGATGCTGTGTTTTTAGCTTTAGAGAGAGCAGCTCTCACCTGGGCATTTGAGATGATTGGGAGGCTACACTCTGCTGGGATAGATATTTCTCCTTTTGGGGAGAAATTTTCACTGAACCTGTCTGCCAGTATGTTTGCAATGTCTGTGGGTTCAGTGATTTTTGTATCATTTTGGACTAATTCTGAGCATATCTGGGAGTTTCCACCCAGATTTCTAACATAGCTAAAGAAGGCCTTATGATTGTCTTTTGAGTCCTTGGCGATTTTTCTCTCAAAGTTGGCCTTGGATGATTTTATGAGTGATCGTAGTTTTTTACTAGTATTGATCAGAGATGTCTTCCCTTTTAGGGATTTTGCTCTATCTTGTAGTAGCTTTCTCCTCTTGTTGTAAAGTTTGTTTATGGCTGGGGTCCACCAGATCAGGCGCTTGCCTTTGGTGGAAAGGGTCTTGATTTTATTTGGGATTGCTTGATCCATGCAATCCTGGAGGTGCTCATAGAAAGCATTTGTAAGGGATTCAGCAGCGTGGGTTGTGGTTTCCAATGGCTCAGGGGCCTTGAAGGATACCACACAAGTCTTAAGAAGTGTGAAGTTGGCTTTTGAGAAGTTCTTCACTGTGGTCTTTTTTGTTGGGGGTGGGGGCGGGATGTGGATCTCCAGTGAGATTAGTTTATGGTCTGATCTTACCAATGAGGGATATACTTCCGGTGTGGAGCATTTTGTCCCCATGTTTGTGATGATCAGGTCTAGTATATTTTCACCTCTTGTGGGAATGGTGACAGGTTGTTCCATAGCATTTGAGTTTATGAACTCCAGGAACCTTTGGGCTAGGGTATTGGGGCTTGAGTAATGTTCCCAGTCTATGTTTGGGTAGTTGAAGTCACCCAATATGATGGTGTTTGGAGAGACATTTATACTCTCCAGTCTCTTCAGGAAGGCTGTGTGGGGTTCCTGAGTTTGAGAGGGTGGCCTGTAAATTGCTACAAACTGTAGAGCAGTTTTGCCTATGGTTAATTGCACCTGAATGGTCTCTGATGCTTCGTGAGTTGCCACCAGCCTGGAGGTGTGGGTATCCTTGATGAATATGGATACACCCCCTCCTTTTGTGGTACTGTCCGGGTTTTGGGGCCGGAACGCATGATATGAGGTAAAACCTGATAGTGCCGGGGTGCTCTCAGGAGCCTTGAACCAGGATTCAGTCACAGCACAGACATCGATGTTCTCCATACTGAGGAGGGCTTCGAGGGAGTGCATCTTGAGATTTAGACTTCTGGCATTGAGCAGCATTACCCTTAGTTTTTTCCATTATTGTTTTCTAGGGCGGTGGGTTTAGAATTTGAGCCTTGTCTAAAAAAGGCACTATGGGGGTGGCAAGAGCCTTTGCCAATATCCGGAAACCCAGGGGTGACAGGTGCAAGCAGTCCCTTGCGAAGCAGCGTGGCTTGTCAAGCATGTCATTCCAGGCAGACAGACATTGGATCCCCTTAGAATGACACCAGAAATTAAGCCAATTATTAAAACTGATCATTTTGTCTCTGTATTGTGGCATCATTCTTGGTGAAGGTAGGATACTGCTCAGGGTCAGGGTCATACCAGCCTGGGCTACATAATCTGAGAGCTCCTTTATGTCTCTTTTCATGTAGTCCAGGGAGGTACGTCTCAGGTCATTCACACCGGCATGGACAATGACTGAGTCATACTTGTACTTGCTGTGGAGTGACCTGAGTGCTTGTGTTATGTGGCGGATTCTAGCACCCGACAGGCAGCTTACTGTGACCCTCTCCTTGTTCAGCCTGGTGAGTGGGACGTCAGTGTGTCTGACTATGGAGTCACCTATGACAAGTGTGTCTGGCATTGTGTTTGGCCTTAAGGGCTGTGACTGATTTGCACACTGACTTTGTGATCTATGTGTTGCTTGTGTTATGTCATGAGGTGGCAGTTGTTTGGGTGTCTGCTTTGGAGGCCTCTGCTGTTTTGGTAGATTTTTGATCAGTGCCTCCGAGTATGTCTTTGTGTGTTTATGTGTTTGATTTGTAGTTGTGATAGTTCTATGTGAGACTGGGTTTATGGTGTGGGTGGTTACCTTCTCCTCCTGTCTGGTTTTGCCAGTCCTGAGTTGAGAGAGCTCAGCCTCCAGTTTGGCTATATAGTTGCATCTCTCGCATGTATTTGTGTTTTGTGGGAGGAGGAGAGGGTTGTCTGTGTACATGAGGCAACTGTAACATTGATTCAATATTCCCAGATTCACCAGCTGAGCAGCAGAGGACGCTAGCAACTGACCCTTTGACATGCTAGAAGAAATGAAAAAGTTTGCTGTGTAACTGTGTCAGAAAGGACCTATAGGGAAGTGGGTACTCAAGGGGGTTTTAAGCTAGTGAAGTACTTTGTATAATATAGAAGTGCTTTATCTGACTAAAAAATGCTTTAGGAACAAGTGCTGAGCTTTACAGATAGAGAATAGACTGTTTAGATTACAAGTAGAGCAGTTCTAAGGGAAAAAAATGAAGAGCACACTTTACGGAGCCAGAAATAGTTTAACCTTGTTTAACCGGCGCTGCCCGATGGGGCTCTAGTGGCAACTCTGTGCTAAATGCAGAAAAAGCAATAAGTCAGTAGTACAGGCTAGCAAACTTTAGTGGGCAGCCAAACAATTAAATTAAACAGCAAACAAACAC
Source organism: Protopterus annectens (assembly GCF_019279795.1). Taxonomy (NCBI): domain Eukaryota; kingdom Metazoa; phylum Chordata; order Ceratodontiformes; family Protopteridae; genus Protopterus; species Protopterus annectens. The sequence continues at coordinate 402,920,415 of NC_056751.1, read as the reverse complement.
TTTTCGACTTGAATTAGACTAATTTCGACTAAAATGTACTTTTAAGTGCAGATAATAAAAAAAGCAGTAAATAACTATGAAAACAGTTAAAGCTTGCTCTAGGTAAGCAGTAGAAGGTAAAACAAATATAAAAAACAGCAGGATACTTAATCAGGAAAGCAGTCACTTTTTTTCAGTTCTCTTTAGCCAGGAAGACTCAAGCTCAAGCTCAATGCCAAGAAATGTATAGTTATCCCCTTTGGGAAAAAACATGTATCCATGAATTACCATATAGGTGACAGTACACTAAACACGGAAAGTGTGATAAGAGACTTAGGGACACAGGTGGACAGTGGTCTCACCTTCGATAACCACATCGCCACAACAGTCAGGAAATCCTTCTATGTGGCACACCTCAACACGAAGGGCTTTTCATCCAGAAAAAAGGAGGTCATTGTCCCACTGTACTCATCCCTCATTAGACCCATTAGCGAATACAACTCTCCATTTGGTATGTACCTCTCAAGACATCTGCAACAACTGGAAAGGCCTCAGAAATACCTCACTAAAAGAATCACAGGCCTAAAGCAGATGCCCTATGCTGGCCGCCTTAAAAAACTCCAGCTGTACTCTGTCGCATATCATCTGCTCAGAGGCGATCTCTGCTTAACATACTAGGCCATGTCAAACCCAGAGCTGTTGGACATGCTACACTTAAAGAAATCCCAATCTCTCAGAGCTACACGCTCCAGGGATCTAAACCTTGCCATCACAATAAACAAAACATGCTGGAGGGATAGGTTCCTGACCCAGAGACTCCCCAGACTTTGGAATAGATTGCCCATACATGTCAAGCAGAGTGCCTCTTTGGACCTCTTCAAGAGGAACCTTGATGATTGGATGGGAGAAAGGAAATTCACCCCAGGGATCATGTCAGTCGCCCTGCTAGACAGGGGTCCAGGAAAGTAAATAATGTGGGAAGAAATAGCCAGGGAATTGTTATGGCTAGGCTTGTATAGGCCCTAGGACTGATAGCCTAGTACCAACCTATGAACCTATAGTGCCTTTTTTAGGCAATGATCAAATGACAAATTCACCACCATAATAGGTACAAGCAAGCAAAATCTGAGGGTAATGCTACTTAATGCTAGAAGTCGAAACCACAAAATGCACTCACTCAAGGTACTCCTTAAAATGGAGAACATCGACATCTGTGCAGTGTCAGAGACCTGGTTCAAGGCTCCAGAGAGCACCCCTGCATTACCAGGCTATAATTCATACCAAACCTTTCGGCCACCTAACCTTGACCGAAACACTAAAGGCGGAGGCGTGTCCATATTTATTAAGGATACCCACACCTCCAGGCTAGTTGCTTAGCATAATACATCCAAGATTATCCAAGTGCAACTAACTCTGGGCAAGACCGCAATCCAAATTGTAGCTTGCTATAGATCCCCCACCATGCCCCAGGATTCCCACTTCTCATTTCTAGATACCCTGGAAAATATTAGAGTACAACCCAACACCCTAATAATGGGCGATTTCAACTACCCCACCATTAACTGGGAAAACTACTCATGTACCAACTCTTTTGCTCAACATTTTCTGGAATTCATAAATTCCAACGCCTTGGGTCAACTTATCCACAGCCCCACCAGGGGCAGCAAAATCCTAGACCTGGTCATTACCAACATGGGTGACTGGTGTTCCACACCAAAGGTCAATTCCTCATTGGTCAGATCTGACCACAAGCTAATCACCCTAGACATCCACATCCCGTCCCCACCCCTCATTAGGGAAACTACCATAAAAAATTTCTCCAAAGTCAACTTCACACTTCTTAAGACAGAAGTGGCAAACATCACGACACTCATGCAGACGGACAATAGAGGTATGACTGCTGAATCCTACACAACTGCACTTTATAAGTACTTACATGAGTGCATGGATCATGCTATCCCAAACAGAACTAAGATGCTATCCTCCAAAAAAATGAAGAGGTGGTCCTCTGCCATAAACAAACTCTACAACAGAAGAAAGAAACTGTTGCAAAAAAGAGTAAAATCCCATGATTGGAGGAACTCCCTGGTCAGCCTAAGTAAGAAGCTGAGATCCCTCATAAAATCCTCCAAAGCTAGTTACGAAAAAAAAAATTGCCACTGATTCTAAAGACAACCACAAAGCAATCTATAGCTGTGTCAAGAATCTCAATGGCAACACTCAGATCTGTTTTGCCAACATCCTGGCAGATAGGTTCAGTGCTAACTTTACCACCCTCTCACCCTCTAAAGGGCCCATCTCTATACCGGAAGAATGCAAAGTTCCTGTAATCATGGCTGCACAGGTAAAAACCACACTCTCCAAAGCCGAGAACACAGCATCCATGCAAACTGACAACATCCCAGGCTGCGTTCTACATGAACTACAGTGTGAACTGGCATCCCACCTAAGTACCATGTTCAATCATAGCCTCACTTCAGGCTTTGTGCCCACTGAATGGCGCACAGCAACAGTTATCCCACTCCACAAAGGGGGAGCCACCACGGACCCCGGGAACTACTGCCCCATTAGCCTGATGAGCCTGGTCTGCAAGGCCATGGAACGTATCATCATGAAACTTATAAACAAAGACATTGGTAATCTCCAAACTCTGGACCCCACCCAGTTCGGGTTTGTAAAAGGCAGATCATGTCTCCTAAACCTGATAGACTTCTTTGAAGCAGTCACCAAAGCCGTAGACAAGGGTAAGGTGGTTCACACAGCCTATCTAGATCTTGCCAAGGCTTTCAACACCATCCCCCACTCTGGAATTATAGATAAAATCACTAAACTAGGTATAAATCCCTATGTCACAAGATGGGTTGCCAACTGGCTCACTGACAGAACCCACACTGTGAAAGTAGCAGACTCCAAATCCGATTTCAGACCAGTGACAAGTGGAGTACCACAGGGTTCAGTCTTGGGTCATCTCCTGTTTGGTATCTACTTCTTTGAAGTACAGGCTAACACAGATGGTCTTTGGCTAACAAAGTTCACAGATGACTGCAAACTAGGAGCCATAATTGAAACTCCTAATGATGTGGACATCCTACAAAAGGGCCTCACTGAGACAGATGCCTGGTGTCAAAGCCATGGCCTCAAGCTCAATGCCAAAAAGTGCATTGTCATCCCCTTTGGTAAAATCTCTGTACCCATGAACTACCACATAGGAGGTAGTAAACCTAACACCGAAAGTGGGATAAGACACCTTGGGACACAGGTGGACAGTAGTCTCTCCTTTGATAATCACATCACCACAGTAGTCAGGAAATCCTTCTACATGGCATACCTCATCGCAAAAGGTTTCTCATCCAGGAAAAAAGAGGTCATTGTTCCCCTCTACTCGTCATTCATTAGACCCATTAATGCCCCTTTTGGTATGTACCTCACAAGACATCTACAACAACTGGAAAGACCACAGAAATACCTCACAAAGAGGATTACCATCCTCAAACAGATGCCCTATGTAGACCGTCTCAAAAATCTCCAGCTTTACTCCTACACAGAGGCGATCTCTGCCTAACATACAAAGCTAAGTCAAACCCAGAGCTGTTGGACATGCTCCACTTAAAGAAATCCCAATCCCTCCGAGCTACACGCTCTAGGGACCTAAACCTTGTCACCACAATAAACAGAACATGCTGGATAGATTCCTGTCCCAGAGACTTCCCATACTCTGGAACAAACTACCTATCTATATCAAACAAAGCTCCTCATTAGCACTATTCAAGAAAAATCTTGATGACTGGATGGGAAATAGGAAATTCACCCCGGGGATCACTTTTGTGGATCTGCTCGACAGTGGCACAGGAAAATAATTTTCTTGGGTGGCGAAAGCCAGGGTCCCTTTTTGGCTAGGCTTATATAGGCCCTAGGGTGAATAGCCTAGTACCTACCTATGAACCTATAAACATACACACACGCAGACACATACACACACACACATATATAGATAAATACATAGATAGAGAACTGACAGACAGAAAGACAGATAGATAGATATGTTGATAGATAAATTGTTAGATAGACAATTAGATTACAATGGAGCTTTAGATTCTGATAAATAGAGCTAAGGTTGAATAGTTAGTCAATGTGCATTTAGCATCCAACCTGAGTGATAACAAGCATGGTTACGATGGTGAAAAGGAAAATACATGTGTTATTTCATACTGAAAATGAAAAGACAGTTGTGGGTTTCACAATTTTAAAAAATATTCAAAAAATGTGTACCAGAATGTCCTGTATTAACTTATGCTGGATCTCTGAAACGGTGGGTTGGAAAGACACATGAGTTTTTATGTTCACTGGTTAATTTGATATGTTTTTTTTTTTCAACAATAGGATTGTAAAACACTTTAACTAACCATATTACTCCTCAAGCAGCATTACACTAGAATAACTCACACCATGAATACACCTTCTGGAAGCTGCACCAAGTATAAGATTCAGAAACATGACTCATACTATGTAGAACAAGTGCAAGCAGGCAGTTTGTGTATGGTACATATGCAAAGGTGATTCATACACTGACATGTGACATATCTAGGCTGTCTACAGATACCATATTACATCTCATTTACAGAGGTATACTAACCGGGGGGGGGGGGGTATGTGCTCCTCTGAAAACATATTGTGTGATCCCAGTCCATGTTGCAGTAGCAGCACTGCAGACTTAACCACCTGTCAACAGATACGCACACACATGCACGCAAACACAATTTCAAATGAATGCACTAGAAAAATTCATACAAATTAGATTATATTTCCATCAAGTCTTGCACTCGCTGTAGGAGGCTTTGATATTTCCATCAACTTACTTGTATAACACAGAAGCACCATAACTACTTTCACAGATACTAATGGATTGAACTGACAGAAGCACTTCTCATTGAGGACCCATAACATAGCAGTACTGTATCAGTTATAGAGTACAAAACTTAAGTGAGGTTCACTAATCTGTCAAGCCACATGTTAGGATACACATTATGATGTCATCATGAATGCTGGAAAGGGTAATAACCACAATACAATGCAGCAAGTTTTTAAAATGCATTATTCATTCATACAAACTAGACTAGCTGCAGGTCCACACTGCCATCCCTTACATGGAATGGTCCATAGCTTTGCTATCATATGTAATGTTCTGTGTTCATGCAAACAGTATCCTGAGACAGTAATGTAGTTCTTCCTTGCAATGCACCCTCAGCTATGCCACACTGTCTGGAATGCTAAGTCCTCTTTGAAAGCTGAACTTTCTCCCATCTCCACATGCTTACAGTGTTATTCTAGAAATATGCATAAAGCCTTCACTTCCTCTGCTGTGTGCCATTTGAAGATTGGACCCCCTCCACCCCTACACACTCACACACATACACACACACACACACAGACACACACACACACACACACACACACACACACACACACACACACACACACACACACACACACACACACACACACACCTCAAGAGAATACTGTTAGCACTGTTCTTTAAATGAGAGCATTGTTTGGATTTCTGTGTGCCCCTTATATAAAGTAACAGACTCTCTGGTATTTTGGGGTGAATAATTATGCCCTTTCATACCCTAGCAATTAGCTGTCTGAACTGCCTCATCCCCATCCCTACAGACCAATGACTGAAGTACTCAGTGCACTCTGAAAATAAATGCCATCTGGTGCTGCTGTGCTATAAACTGTGCTTTTACATTTTGGCATTGAGTGCAAGCTGTCAAATATTCAGTTCTGTCTCTAAATAAGTGATCTGTTGGCTTTAGAAAACAAAAAAAATTCAGCAGCTGAAAGGTTACATTTGTCTTAAATAAGCAAAAAAAAACATTCATTCCCTTTTCACTTACAAGGATGTGGCCTTCATAAAATGAGGACAGCATTCATGATGACATCATAATGTATATCCTAACATGTGGCTTGACAGATTAGATCTATTGTTACTTAATAAACACAGGAAAGGGTATACATACTAGTTGAGGAAGCTATTATTTTTGTCACCGCTGTTATTTTTTTAGACATTCATCATTTTTAGTTAATTAAATATAAAATAGCTAAGCTCAGATTGTTGTGATTATCATGGGTCGACTACAGATGCTCACACACTAGTAGCTCATGATACACCTGGTTACTGCCATGTGCTCAAACAAGAAAGTGCTTAAATGCCTACTAGCCATTCCTATCAACTACATAGCCCTACCAGACCCTGAACCCTAAACATAAAACTCCCACTCAGTTACCAACCACATTCTTCAGTCCTGTACCCTAGACCTCCACTCCCCCTCCCTAATCTTAAAGTTCCCAATTGCTCCCTAAACCTAAAAGTTAATTCTTCAAAGGTTCACTTCTTTTCTGCCTGCTGGCTGTTTGACAACTCTAAAAGTGTTTTACCAACTTTCAAACATTTTAAAGGCCATCAAACCACTTCACATTCGTACTTTTTTCTGTAATTGGTAGTACACAGAGCAGATAAAGCTCCATGCATTACAAAAAATTATGAGCATGTCTCATTAATTATAACCTTTATTACATGTTCTCATCATGGATGCCAAGATCCAGCCTAAAATTTATTTTTCTTGACATCTGTGTCTAAATCACAACATAAGTTGATTATGATTAGAGACCCAGTCATAATCCTGTGTCTTATATAGCTGATATCCTCTCTGACCATCAATTCATTACTCTAAATAAGTTAACACAAATGCACTTATATTCGAAGATCTGTTGCACTTTTCTTCTCTTCACACACAAGTTTATTCCATAAACAAGCATTATTCAGGCCATGCAGATCCTTTAATCTCTAGTATATACCAAGCAAGGAATTTAGAACCTAGAGTCAACATATGCCCAGTGTTTGTTTGCGTCTTTCGGCTTTTCCTGGTTAGGGGTCGCCACAGCGGAACTCCGGTCCGCTAATGATTGGCAGTAGATTTTTACGTGCTGGCTTGCCGGGCCTAACGCACAACCTTCAATGAAGGAATGCCCATTCACGCATGTCGACACACAGAAGATGCTCTAACTGAGAATCGAACAGGCAACGTCTAACTGTGAGGCGACAATGCTACCGCAGCACCACCACCGCAGTAACATATGCCCAGTGTATACATGTCAAATACCAACCCTGATAACAAAGCTTCTACCTCTTTAATTCCTTCAGCTTAAAATAGCATTCCAGCTGCTACAAGAATATTAGATTCTCCTCTTAAGCTCACTATTTTCTTATATTACCACCCTCTCCCAAGTGATAAAATCTACCTAGATTTCTTGTTCCATTTCCATTTGAAAATTAGATACTGTTATACATGCATGTAGTATGACAATGTCTTACAGGCCCTTTGATTTAACCCTTGTGTCAAGAAATGACTGTAAACATATCTAGTGCCTGAGGTAAATATATTCTTTAGATGGACATGACAATATGAGACAGATTTTCTACTTTGTACCATAATATGAGCATAAATATGGGTTTAATTATATTGTGAAATTACAATGTATTTTCCCTTAGTTGTCTGTGCTTTGAAATTTAAATTTTTTAACTATAAATATATATACAAAGGTCACAAGGTTGTAATGTTACATATTTCACTTTCTGGTAAAGTATTTGAGTGTCTGGTAGGTAATGCAGACGCTTAAGGCTATGAGCTGTTCATAAGCAGCTTCAAGTAGTACAGGGTTTTATTCTATTTGCCTAACAATATGACACTGAGAAAGTCACTTACCAGACAGTGCTCTCAGACTGAGTCTGAAAAAGGGTCATGCGGATCATTTCTCATGTCTGGTTAACAAACAGAAACAAATGGGAAAAAAAACAATATTGTGAGGCAAGAGCAGCAAGAATACACTGTGTGTGTCGCCTGGTTTCTCCCAAGGTCCCCTCTGAAACTTGACAATGCCCAGTATATTTAACAAAATGATTATATATAAATGCATGCTTGCACACACACATAAATACAGGCAGAGTCTGTCTGTGTGTGTGGCTGTACCTGGTACTCACAGCTGTACTTACAGGCTTTGGTATAACATTTGATTCTGGACAACTTTCAGAAGTTAGACTGCAATATTCTTAATGGCTATTTCTTCTTTTTCTGTCTAAATCCAAAGCCAGCGTTTGTGCAGGAAGGAGAGTAACTGTAACAACTTCTGTCTGGGGAATGAAATATATGGCTTTAATTGTGCTTCTGTCTGTAAAGTTCCCACAACAATTTAGCTGAGAAACTGGTAGGAATAGTGACAATAATGAAAAACAGATTGGCAGTTAAGCGTATATAAAAAGATGGAGTCTGAAAGGTAAAGACAGGAAGTTAGTTGCTCTGTCAAAGGTTCAACAGAGGTCAATGCAGGGGCTTCAGAATGTCCATGAGTTTTTACTTTTAAAATTCAAAACACGGCATATCTACAGCTAGTGGGGTTTGGCTTTTTTGGCCTGAATGTTGTTGTTGTTTCTTTCGGCTTTTCCGGGTTAGGGGTCGCCACAGCGGAACTCCGGTCCGCTAATGATTGGCAGTAGATTTTTACGTACCGAGTTGCCAGCTCTGATGCACAACCTTCAACGAAGGTACGCCAATTCATGCATGTCTCCACGCAGAAGACGCTCTAGCTGAGAATCGAACCGGACAGCGTCTTACTGTGAGGCGACAACGCTACCGCAGCACCACCACCGCCTGAATGTACCAATAAATATTTAAAAAGTAAAAAGTCATGGGCATTCTGAAGACATGTAGGTGAAACACTGGTGTGTCCTTAAGGGGTCATTTGCATATAACCTATGGGGCTCCACTACAGAAGATTTAAAGTATTACACAGTGAAGATAGTAGCTTGGCCGAGTCTTTCTTGCAGTTTTTACTGAACAGTTTAGTAACCCTTTTGTCCTTTGCTTGGACACTGTTAAAAACTCATAGTGTTATTTCAAACCAATGAAGCTGAACTATTCCAGTCTGCATGGTACAATATAAAGAAAAGATTCACTAACATGAAAGGGCAGATAAGGGTCCATATTTAATTAACTCTAAAACCAGTGCTCTGTATTAGCAGTTATGACTTTAATAAATGATAACAGCACTTTTCTTTTTAGGTGTCAGCATAAAACTTTTGCTCAAGCTTAAGTACAATAAATTCAGGCTATTTCACAGAAACCCTGTCTATAACAAAGTATCCCATTTATAGTCCTTAGGCAGAGCTGCAACAATTAAAATTGCTTTGTTTCTTCAGTAGTCTAGCACAAATAATAATTTGTTCTATTAGAAACTCAGATTTCAATTTCTAAAAGAATTATCTTTCTGAAAATTGTGGGACTGATTTTCCCATATTGGAGCAATGCAATAAGAAAGCACATTCAGTACAGCAGTTAAGGGTTGCTAATATTGAAAGAAAGCCAAATGAGATTTGATAACAAACCAGTTTGTCCTGGGACATCTTCAGGTGCGGGATAAGTAGAAATAGTAATGAGAATTGAGAGAGCAGGAGAAGAAAGCTAGTAGTTTGGGGGGAGGGTGAAAGGGTTAAATGGGAATGTAGGATGATTGGGAGCAAATGAGGTAAGGGTAGGAGGGGCTTAATGAGTTATATGGAAGTGTAACTGGGTAAGGAATCACATTTTGGCATGAACATGCTATATTGCAGACTTATGTCCATGACAACCAGTGGGTGCTTTGGTGGTCAGGTAGGCCTTGCTTTGGTGGTGGTGTGCAGGAGTGCATGGAGTGCATATGAGGAGGTGAGTGATGGGTGTAGGATAAAAAAAAATATATATATATATATATATATATATATATATATATATATATATATATATATATATATATATATATATATATATATATATATATATATATATATATGTATATATATATATATATATATATATAGGTTCATAGGTTCATAGGCTGGTACTAGGCTATCAACCCTAGGGCCTATACAAGCCTAGCCATAACAATTCCCTGGATATTTCTTCCCACAATATTTACTTCCCTGGACCCCTGTCTAGCAGGGCAACTGACATGCTCCCCGAGGTGAAATTCCTATCTCTCATCCAATCGTCAAGGTTCCTTTTGAAGAGGGCCAAGGAGGCGCTCTGCTTGACATATATGGGCAGTCTATTCCAGAGTATGGGGAGTCTCTGGGTCAGGAACCTATCCCTCGAGCATGTTTTGTTCATTGTGATGACAAGGTTTAGATCCCTGGAGTGTGTGGCGCTGAGGGACTGGGATTTCTTTAAGTGGAGCATGTCCAACAGCTCAGGGTTTGACATGGCCTTGTATGTTAATCAGAGATCACCTCTGAGTAGATGATATGCCATAGAGTATAGCTGGAGTTGTTTTAGATGGTCAGCATAAGGCATCTGCTTTAGGCCTGTGATTCTTTTAATGAGGTATTTCTGCGGCCTTTCCAGCTGTTGCAGATGTCTTGTGAGGTACATACCAAATGGGGCGTTGTACTCTATAATGGGTCTAATGAAGGATGAGTACAGTGGAACAATGACCTCCTTTTTTCTGGATGAAAAGCCCTTAGTGATGAGGTGTGCCACATAGAAGGATTTCCTGACTGTTGTGATGATGTGGTTATCGAAGGTGAGACCACTGTCCACCTGTGTCCCTAAGTCTCTCATCACACATTTGGTGTTTAGTGTACTGCCACCTATGTGGTAATCCATGGGTACGTGGTTGTTCCCAAAGGGGATAACTATACATTTTTTGGCATTAAGCTTGAGCCCATTGCTCTGGCACCAAGCATCTGTTTCTGTAATGCCCTTTTGTAGACTATCCACATCATTTGGGGATTTAATAATGGCTCCCAGTTTGCAGTCATCTGTGAACTTTGTTAGCCAGTGTCCCTTAGTCTTGGCCTGTACTTCAGAGAAGTAGATGCCAAACAAGAGCGGTCCCAGGACTGAACCCTGAGGTGCTCCACTTGTCACTTGCCTGGAGCTGTATTTGGAGTCATCTACTTTTACAGTCTGGGGTCTGTCAGTAAGCCAGTTAGCAGCCCATCGAGTGATGTAGGGATTTATGCCCAGCTTAGTAAGTTTATCTATGATTTCAGAGTGGGGGATGGTGTCAAAGGCCTTGGCAAGGTCCAGATAGGCTGTGTGGACCTCTTTACCTTCGTCCACAGCTCTGGAGACTGATTCGAAGAAGTCAATCAGGTTCAGGAGACAAGATCAGCCCTTCACAAACCCAAACTGGGTGGGGTCCAGTGTTTGAAGGTTGCCAATGTCTTTGTTTATAAGTTCTATGATAATGCATTCCATGCCCTTGCAGATCAGGCTCGTCAGACTGATGGGATGGTAGTTCCCGGGAACCAAGGTTGATGCCCCCTTGTGGAGTGGGATAACTGTAGCTGTGCACCACTCAGTGGGCACGAAGCCTGAGGTGAGGCTATGATTAAACATGACACTTAGGTGAGGTGCTAGTTCATTTTGCAGTTCATGTAGTACACAGCCCGGGATGTCATCTGGTCTTAGCTTTGGCGAGTGCGGTTTCTACCTCTGTGGCTGTGATTACCAGAATTTGGCAATCTTTTGGTATTGAGATGGGCCGTTTAGGGGGTGAGAGATGGGTTAAGATGGCACTAAATCGATCTGCCAAGATATTGCCAATATCCTTTGGATCAGTATATTTAATGCCATTCTGTTGTAGCTCAGATCATATCTGAGCATTGCCATTTAGATTTTTGACGTAACTATAGAATGCCTTGTGGTTGTCTTTGGAATCTTTGGCAATTTTATTTTTGTAACTAGCTTTGGAGGATTTTATGAGGGATCTCAGCTTCTTACTGAGGCTGGTAAGGGAGTTTTTTGCATCCTGGGATTTTCCTCTTTTCTGCAACAGTTTCTTTCTTTTGTTGTATAGTTTGTTTATGGCAGGGGACCACCAGATTGGCTTCCTTTTTTTGAAGGAGAGCATCTTGGTTCTATTTGGGATGGCACGATTCATGCACGAGTGGATGTGCTCGTACAGTGCCTTAGTGTAGGATTCAGCAGTCGAACTTTCAGCTCCCGTCTGCATGGGTGTCATGAAGTTTGTCACTTCAGACTTGAGTAGCATGAAGTTGGCTTTGGAGAAGTTTTTTACGGAGGTTTCCTTACTGGGGGGTGGGGATGGGATGTGAATGTCAAGGGTGATTTGCTTATGGTCAGACCTGACCAATGAGGGGGTGTCCACTGGTGTGGAGCATCTATCTCCCATGTTGGTAATGGCCAGGTCTAGGATATTGGAGCCCTTGGTGGGACAATGGATTAGTTGATCCAGGGCATTGGAATTTATGAATTCCAAGAACCATTGGGAAAAGTTGTCGGTACCTTAGTAGTATTCCCAGTTAATAGCAGGGTAGTTGAAATCACCCAGTATTAGGGTGTTTGGTTGTATCTTAATATTTTCCAGTATGTTTAGAAAGGTGTAGTGAGAATCTTGGGGAATGGTGGGGAATCTGTATCAAGCTACAATTTGGATTTCAGTCTTACCTAGTGTTAGTTGCACCTGGAGAATTTCAGATGCATTGTGTTGGGCAACTAGCCTGGAGGTGTGAATATCCTTGGTGAATATGGACACTCCACCACCTTTAGTGTTTCAGTCTTGGTTTGGTGGCCAAAAAGTGTGGTAAGAGTTGTAGCCTGGTATTTCAGAGGTGCTCTCTGGAGCCTTGAACCAGGTCTTAGTTACTGCACAGATATCGATGTTCTCCATTTTTAGGAGTCCCTCGAGAGAGTGCATTTTGAGGTTTTAGACTTCTAGCCTTGAGTAGCATTACCTTCAGATTTTGCATGCTTGTATCTGTTACAGTGGTGTTTTTGTCCTTTGAACCTTACCTAAAAAAGGCACTGTAGGGACGGCTTTAGCTAGTAACGTGAATCCCATGGGTAACAGGTGCAGACCATCTCTGGCAAAGCATCATGGTTTGTCGATCATGTCATCCCAGGCAGACAGATACTGGATCTCCTTTGAATGACACCAGAAGCTTAGCCAGTTGTTCACGTCAATCATTTTGTCCTTATACTGTGGTATCATTCTGGACGAAGGCAGGACGCTACTCAGGGCTAGAGTCACACCTACCTGGGCCACATGATCTGAGAGCTCTTCCATGTCTTTTTTCATGTAGTCCAGGGAGGTACTTCTCAAGTCATTCACTCCAACATGGACAATGACAGATTCGTATTTGTACTTGTTGTGAAGTGACTTGAGTGCATGTGTTATGTGGCAGATCCTGGCACCTGACAGGCAGTTGACTGTAATTTTCTCCTTGTTTAGCCTGGTGAGTGCAACGTCAGTGTGCCTGACTATAGAGTCACCTATGACTAAAGTGTTGGTTACGTTGTCTTGCCTTAGGGGCTGTTGTTGGGTGGCACACTGGTGTTGTGAGCTATGTGTCACTTTGGTTAACTGGTGTTTGTTTGCATTTCAGCTTCGAAGGTCCTTGTTGCTTGGGCAGGTTAATGTTAAGGGCCACCGCATATGTGGGTTTAGTGTTGCTATGTGTGGGTGGTGATGGTGTGGGTTTTGAAGGGCTATGTGTTGCTTGAGGTGTAGTGCAGGTGTTAACCTTCTCCTCTTGACTGTCTAGCACAATCTTGGCTGGAGAGAGCTTTGCTTCCAGTTTGGCTATGTAAGTGCATCTCTCACAGGTTATGGTGTTAGGTGGTAGGAGGAGAGGGTTATCTGTGTACATGAGGCATTTGCTGCACTGCCCCAGTATGCCCAGATTCACCAGGTGGACAGGATATATCATCGGAAGCTGACCCTTGGACATGCCCATTTAGGTGCTTTTTTGTAAAGTACAGGAGCTGTTTTCCTTTACCTTTGCAAGGTACTTTGTAATTATAGGCTGTTTAGTGCCTACAATTAATTTCTCCTTATTAACAAGGAGAGTTGAGTACTTGTATCAGTTTAAGGCTTTCTAGTGCTTTCCAGCATGTTCTAGAGCAAGTGCTAGTCACAGGGGTTCAGATTTTAGTGCTACTACTGAGAAACCAGCTAGTTCTAAGGGAAAATCTGAAGAGCAGACTTTCTGGCACCTGGAATAGTTTAACCATAGCCCTGTGGTGCTGCACGATGTGAAAAATGTGCAAACACGTGCATTTTTAAGCCACAAAGTTGAAAGGGTTAGAAATCAGCCCAAAATGACTAAAATTACAATTTCAGAGCTGGAAACCACTCCTCTAGCGTTAGATAGGCAGTACAATGCTCACCACTCCCACTGGTAAGCAGTAGGACTTCCCTCTACCACAGCAAGGTCTGGATAGCTCTGGACACAGAAAATAAAGTCCTGAAGCACTACACCCTCACTCCCCACTGGCCCTTGTTTTCAATTATTAAGGAATTCCCAATATTATTCTAGCATGTCCAAAGGTCAGTTGTCAATCTCCTCTCCGGTCCAGCTGGTGAATCTGGGAATCTTGAGGCAATGTTACAACTGCCTCATGTACACAGACAACCCTCTCCTCCTCCCAACAAATTCCAACACATGTGAGAGATGCAACCATATAGCCAAACTGGAGGCTAAGCTCTCTCAACTCAGTACTGGCATAACCAGTCAGGAGGAGAAGGAAACCACACTCACTACAATTCCAGTCTCACATAGACCTACCACGACAGCAAACCAAACACATAATCACACAAAAACATACTCGGAGGCTCTAAATAAAGATCTGCCTAAGCAGCAGAGACCTCCAAAGCAGACACCCAAGCAACCGCTACCCCAAAACAAAACACGTGCAACACATATCTCACAAAGCCAGTGTGCCGAACAGTCACAGCCCTTAAGACTAAACAACACACCTGATACACTTGTAATAGGTGACTCTATCGTCAGGCACACTGACGTCCCGCTCACCAGGCTGAACAAGGAGAGGGTCACGGTGAGCAGCCTGTTGGGCGCTAGGATCCGCCACATAACACAAGCACTCAGGTCACTCCAAGGCAAGTACAAATATGAATCAGTCATTGTCCATGCTGGTGTGAATGACCTGAGACATACCTCCCTGGACTACATGAAAAGAGACATAAAGGAGCTCTCTGAGCATGTAGCCCAGGCCGGTATGACCCTGACCTTGAGTAGCATCTTACCCTCTCCAAGAATTATGCCACAATATGAAGACAAGATGATCAATTTCAACAATTGGCTTAAGTACTGGTGTCATTCAAAGGGGATCCAATGCCTGTTACCTTGGGATGATATGCTCGACAAGCCACGATGCTTCGCTAGGGATGGCTTGCACCTGTCACCCCTGGACTTTCGGATATTGGCAAAGGCTCTTGCTACCCCCATAGTGCCTTTTTTAGGCAAGGCTCAAAAGACAAACCCACCTCCATAGGTATCACAAGGGATAAGAAACTAAGAGTAATGCTACTCAACACCAGAGGTCTAAACCTCAAGATGCACGCACTCGAAACTCTCCTTAGCATGGAGAACATCGATATCTGTGCAGTAACAGAAACCTGGTTCAGGGCTCCCGAGAGCACCCCAGCACTACCAGATTATACCTCATACCATGCTTTTCGGCCCCAAAACTTGGACCGAACCACAAAAGGAGGGGGAGTATCGATATTCATCAAAGATACCCACACCTCCAGGTTGGTGGCAAAGCACGAAGCATCAGAGACTATCCATGTGCAACTAATAGTGGGTAAAACTGCCTTCCAGTTTATAGCCTGCTACAGACCACCCTCCCAAACCCAGGAACCCCACTCGGCCTTTCTGAGAACACTGGAAAATATGAAGGTCTCTCCAAACACCATTATATTGGGCGACTTCAACTACCCAAACATAGACTGGGAGCATTACTCTAGCTCCAACACCCTAACCCAAAGGTTCCTAGAATTTATAAACTCATATGCTATGGAACAACTTGTTACCACTCCCACAAGAGGGGAAAACATACTGGACCTGATCATCACCAACATGGGGACTCTATGCTCCAGACCAGAAGTGTATCCCTCACTGGTAAGATCAGACCATAAACTAATCTCACTGGATATTCACATCCCGACCCCACCCCCTGCCCAGAAAACCACAGTGAAAAACTTCTCTAAAGCAAATTTCACACTCCTCAAAACTGAGGTAGAATCCTTAAACTTCTCTAAAGCAAATTTCACACTCCTCAAAACCGAGGTGGAATCCTTCAAAGCCCCCGGGCCTGTGGAAAATATGGCCCAGACCACAGAATCCTTTATAAACGCATTCTATGAACACCTTCTGGAATGCATGGTTCATGCGATCCCAAATAAAACCAAGATCCAATCCTCCAAAGGCAGACGTCCTGTCTGGTGGACCCCAGCCATAAACAAACTATACAATAGAAGGAGGAAGCTACTAAATGATAGAGCAAAATCCCAAAAAGGGAAGGCATCACTGATCAGTATTAACAAAAAACTATGGGCACTCATAAAATTGTCTAAGGCCAGCTTCGAGAGAAAAATTGCACAGGACACTAAGGATAATCACAAGGCTTTCTTTAGTTATATTAAGAACCTGGGTGGTAATTCTCAGATATGCTCAGAATTAGTCCAAAATGACAAAAAATACACTGAACCCACAGACATTGCCAACATCCTAGCTGACAGGTTCAGTGCAAACTTCTCCCCCCCTCCCCACCAAAAGGGCAAATATCTATCCCAGCAGAGTGCTGCCCCCCTGACATCTCAGATGCTCAGGTAAGAGCCGCCCTCTTCAAAGCAAAAAACACAGCATCAATGGGACCAGACGCTGTCTCGGGCTGCATCCTACATGAACTCCAAGAAGAGCTAAACCCAAACATAGAACTACTGTTCAATCTCAGCCTTACTACAGGATATGTGCCCAAAGAGTGGCGCACAGCAACAGTGGTCCCTCTCCATAAAGGTGGTGCCTCAACGGATCCTGGAAACTATCGCCCCATAAGCCTGACTAGCTTGGTCTGCAAAGCTATGGAAAGGATCATCATGGACCTCATAAATAAAGATATTGGGGACCTACAGACACTGGATCCTACCCAGTTCGGCTTTGTTAAGGGCAGATCCTGCCTCTTAAACCTGGTTGATTTCTTTGAAACAGTCACCAAGGCCATTGACGAGGGGAAGGTGGTCCACACAGCCTACCTGGACCTCGCAAAGCCTTCGATACAATACCCCACTCGGGCATTATAGATAAGCTCACCAGTTTAAATATAAACCCCTATGTCACTAGATGGATTGCAAACTGGCTCAAGGACAGAACCCACATGGTTAGAATTGCTGGAGCCATGTCAGACTCCAAACCAGTTACAAGTGGTGTCCCACAAGGCTCAGTCCTGGGACCTCTCTTGTTCGGTATATATTTCTCGGAGGTACAGGCCAACACGGAAGGACTGTGGCTGACCAAGTTCGCAGATGACTGCAAACTGGGCGCCATAATCGACTCTCCAGCCAACACAAGCATCCTCCAAAAGGGCCTCATAGAAACAGACAACTGGTGCCAGAGCCATGGCCTCAAGCTAAATGCCAAAAAGTGTATAGTCATCCCTTTGGCAAAAACAAAGTGCCCACAAATTACCACATAGGTGGTAATCCATTAAGTACAGAAGAAGTAATTAGGGACCTGGGGACCCAAGTTGATAGCAATCTCTCATTTGCCAACCACGTGGCCAAAGTGGTTGGAAAAACATTTTATATAGCCCACCTAATCATGAAGGGATTCACATCTAGATCAGGGGAGGTCATCGTGCCTCCTTACTCATCCCTCATCAGGCCCATAATTGAGTACAATGCCCCTTTTGGGATGTACCTTACCAGACACCTGCAGCAACTGGAAAGACCCCAAAAGTACCTCACCAAGAGGATCAAAGGGCTCAAACAGATGCCATATGCTGCCCGGTTAAAGAAACTCCATCTCTACTCAGTGGCATACCACCTGTTCAGAGGCGATTTGTGCCTGACGTATAAAGCCATGTCCAACCCGGAATTAATGGACATGCTGCACCTCAGAAAATCCAAATCCCATCGAGCTACGCGCTCGAGAGACTTGAACCTCAGCACTGAAATAAATAGGACATGCTGGAGGGACAGATTCATAACACAGAGGCTCCCTTCACTCTGGAATAAAATCCCAGTCTAGGTTAGGCAGAGTCCCTCATTGACTCTCTTCAAGAGGAATCTTGATGAGTGGATGGGAGATCGTAGGTTTCTGTGAAACTGTTAGACAGAGGCACAGTATACTAACCTCGAAAAAAGGCATAGCAAAATAAATTTAAAATGGGTGGCGAAAGCCAAACACATTCTGGCTAGGCTTATAAATGCCCTAGGGCAGATAGCCTACTATGAACCTATGAACCTATGAACCTATGAAACCAGCAAAGCCTGGGATCTGGACTATACTAGCTAGGAAAGGCGGGAAACGAGCAAACAAGATAGTATTTTTTTTGTTAAAACAGGCTAAACAATGCAATAATGCACTAAATAAACACAGAAAAGCCTAACACACTTAAGTGTGTAGCCCTAAACAGTAAATACAATTAGAACTCTACAAAATTAGCAATTTAAAACTTTTTAAATGAAGCAAGGCAAGTGCACAACTGAAAAACAATTTAAGAGGTAGTAATACAGTAGAATAAGTAGCTAGTCTACATATACAGAAAAGTCTATATATACAGAAAAGCAGCTAAAACACACTAAATTCAGATGCAGTGCAACCTAGAGCACTTGAGTTGTAGCAATATTAAGGCAAATACAGTTTTAATAAATGCACTAAAATATACTCTATATTTCCAAAATGTTTGAGAAGCACAGTCAGAATACAAGGATATTCAGACGATTTTTTTTTTTTTTTTTTTTTTTAAGAAACGGAGAAAGGAGGAACAAAATGAAATAAACTAAGTGGGTTGGCCTTCTCAGATGTTCTCTCTGTATTAGGTAGAATGAGCTAATGACACTAGACTGGGAGGAGTGTCCAAGATCAAATTTAGAGTAGGGGTGGGCAACTGCAAGGCCAGCAGGTATAAAGACAATATGCCAATATAGAGGGAGGGAGGGTGGAAAAATGTCTGAAACACTCAAGTTAACTTTTTAACAGAAAGTTAAAACTAGAAACAACTTTAAAAAAAGCTCAAAAGAACCAGTGAGGTGCTTTCTCCAAGCCATAGCCCTGGCAACCCAACTAGACAATGACCATAAACACTAAACTCTCACTGAAATGGGGGATCGTCTTTGCTAACTAGGATGGCCCGGACAATGAGTTCAGAAAACAGCCTCTAACAAACAACTAAGCCCACAACACAATCAGGAATATGGAGAATATTACAGCTACTACCTAAACTATTTTAGGCAGAACACACTGCAGAAATGTTTATCACAAACACAACCAGGAATATGGACAATATTACAGCTACGACCTAAACTATTTTAGGCAGAAAACACTACAGAAATGTTTAACACAAGTGAGCCAGTAGCTATGAAATGCAGTACAAGTATGCAGTATACAATATAATTTCTATAAATATATAGAATAAGCAATGACTACTACAAATAAGCAAAAAAACAAGCTACTTATTGCTATATATCACAGATCAGCTGCTCCTCCTCCGACAGCTTTGTGTGTAATGTGTGTATATATATATATATATATATATATATATATATATATATATATATATATATATATATATATGGGTCTACTTCACAAAACCGAACGCTCAAATGTTTGAAATTCATATGGCCGAGACCATATGACTGAACATTTAAATGTTCGAAAATGTGAACTAGACCAGTAAAAATAAAAAAAACACACATTAAACTGTGTAAGGAAGGGGGGATTCTCCCCCCTGCACCCCCCACACCCCCCTACGTAAATATATAAACTCCGAGATCACACTACAGCGAGAACAAGGGAAATCTCCCGGTCCGCGCTGTATGCAATTTCCCATTCAGAATGTCGGTATTTCAAAACTTCGAACATATGGTCTGCGATCATATGGGTTTTGAAGTTTTGAATTTCGCATTCTGAAGGAACTATATATATATATATATATATATATATATATATATATATATATATATATATATATATATATATATATATATATATATTTTTATATTTTTTTTTTTTTTTTTTTAATTATTTATTTTTTTTTGTGGATATGAAGGGTCAGCATTTGGGATATGGTTTTTGGGTTTGGGATATGGTGTTGTTTGCTTTGTTGGTCCTCTTGGTGGAGGATCCATTTGGAATGGTCAGGGAGGCAGGTTTGGCATGCTGGTGGGGTTGCTGCCTCTTAGACAGAGGGTACAGGGTTTGATTTATGCCATTCGTGCAGTCTGCAAATGGAGTTCAGCCTCCTCAGGTTTGAAGGTGGGGCAGCTGGTTTGGGTTTGTGTTGAGGACTGGTGCAGTTGTTGTTTGCCTTGGTGCAGCATTGGTTGGGCAGAGTTCCCTCATTAGCCCAGTCATTACTTATTCGGTGGCTGAGGTGCATTTGCAGCTATGTTACATAAGAAGTCCTTTTGTTGTGTGAGGGCACTTATCCTGGCTGTAGGGGGTTGTTGTTTTTCCTGACTGGTTGCTGTTTTTGGTTTTGTGTGTCTGTTCACGTGCTTTCACGGGCACCTGTGATGGTTCCTCACTTCCCAGGTGAGGTGGAGCTTTGGCGGACTGACATCACAGGTTGGAAGACCATTCATTTTGATATTTGTTTAATGATCAGTGGTGGTGGAGGGTACTGGCATTCTCAACTGATTTTGTTTATGGATTTTAATCCTGCCTGTTCTTTCCTGTAATCGGCACATTTAGTGAGGTCATGCTTGCCATTCATTGGCTAGTTGTGGAACTGCGTTAGTGGTGTCACGTGTGTGCAGAGTGATGGGTTTAGGAGAAAGGGCATTCTGGGAAAAGGGGCACACAAACCACTTCAATTTTCCTCCTGAAAGGTGTAATGTTTAAATTGGGAAAAAGAACATTTTATGGCTTGTTGTCAGGTACAATGTATTTTTCCACCAGTGGTATATGTGAATATGTTTGCATTGGTGGTGGTGCATTCCTCTCAACTGTACAAATTTTCACAGATGTCCAGATTTTTGTCTCTAATTTTGGTCTGTTTCTCATAGAAGTACGGTTTTCTGGCACATTGTGGGCAAACTTTTGAGGAGTGAAGTCAGAGAAGATGACAGGCATTTCAGATTCAGACTTTTGACCGTTCAGAAATTCATGCTAGTGCCAAACCTGTAATTCTGTTAACTTTCTAAGTTTGTAAGAGCAATGTTTGAATTTGTCCCTATTTTGAGCCTTTGTCTCCCATCGCTTATGATTTTGTCCAGATTTCTGATTTTGAGAAGTTGAGAGGTATGTGGTGGTGTTAAATGCTTTAGGGTGTTAGTCCGCTGTTGTGGTGGTCAGGGGAGTGGTGACCATGTTTTGGCAGGACTGTAGTTTCCATAGTCATTTGTGGGCTGTGCTCACTGTGCAGACACAGTTGCAGCAAAACCATTGGTAGGCGTCATCTTGTTAGTGGTGGGGGGAGTTTTGTAGTATTGAATTAATTGTTTGCCATTATAATTGCAATTAGCTATTTGGTAAATGTGTAAGGTATATATTTTATGGTGGAACCATGTAGAGGAACTGCAGATATTTTCGTAATGTCAGTGGTTTAGGGCTGGGGATTCGAGTAGCATCTGAAGTGTGTGAGGAACTGCATTTATTCTAAAACTTATTAGCTGTAATGTTGGGGTTGTCTGGTAGGGGTTTGCTGTAGCATTTCAAGGTATGTGTTGAATAGCCTGGTATTATAAAGGGTTAATTTGGGGAGGCCTCAGGTAACATTATGTGGCCTACCTTTTTCTCCAAGTGCTTTTTTTTGGAGGGGGGGGGCAGGCCATGCCATTTACCTAGAAACAATGTTAATGTAGAAGCTTAAATTATGTACAGTCTTGTATTCTCATTGTCATTGTGTGACAGTGTGCATGGCTGACCTGTAAGCCCGCAACACCGGTAAAGGTGAAATGGTTTGCACAGGTTGAGGGCTGCAAGGTGCCTATGAAGAGCTGCTGCTTACCGGGCATGTGCAATGAGTTTTAACCATTAGGCATGAACTATCATCCCCCCCTTTTTATCAGGGGGATGGTAGCCAGTCAGGTGTGGCTGGTGGGCTTTCCAGAGTTTTGCATCACAGTTTTGGTCCATTTTCATAAAAGCATGGGTTCTGGCAAATCATTATAGATTGAAGTCTAAAAATAATGACAGGAATTTGTTCAGACTTCATACCCCTCCAAAATCCTTGCCTCTCAACTGTACGGATTTTCACAGATTGTCCTTGGACTTGGAGTTGATATTGCTGGGGTCGCAAGTCCTAATACTGTGTGTCCTTAAATTCAGTTGGCCCCTTTTTTGTAGTAGCATTATATTGATTTTCACGTGTGTTGTGAGACATGGTAGGGATTAGGTATAGCAGCAGCTCCATCTCCTTCAGAAGGCTTGGTAATACAGGGCCCTTTATTCCAGCAGTTGCTACGTTTATGAGAACAATATTTTAATGGTGTTGGCCATAATTTGTAAGAGTAGTACTTAGGGGTTGTCCATTTTGCAGTGCTGTATGGTAGCATGCTGCTCAGCTACCCATGGGTTTGCAGGGTGTCCGGGTTTTTAGTCATGGTTTCATCTGCTCTTTTTACAGTTTTGGCTTTGGCCAAATCACTGGAGTGTTCGTACGGTCACTTGCTGTTCAAGCTGCATGCCCATCAGAAAAGTTGTGCTGATTGCAGAGCTGTTATTTGGGATGATGGACAGCTGGTTTCAAACTTCCTATCCTTTAGAGGATTCCTGTTGATGCGACACTAGTTATCTGTCACTTTGCCAGGCTTCCAAGAGCAATATTTATTTAAAAAAAGTGTCCCTATTTTGGGCATTTGTCCCACTTTTTATTATAGCTTTGTCCAGATGTTTGGCTTTGGGAAATTGAGAGATACAATTGGCATGCACTTTGACTGCTGTTTTGCAGCAAGCAGACATTGCTGCCTTGATGTGGCAGAATGGCCAGATTTTATTTCATAGTTTATGCCTTTCTTTAAACTTTGGAGGGTTCTTAATTTTGGGTTCTCAGATCTGACAAGTAGCGTAATGTAGACGTTAAGGGGAGGGCATAGTGATAAGGTGTTTGCCTCGCAGACAAAAGGTAAAGGGTTTGATGCCCATCTTTGTTTGGAGGTCATTGGGCGGGGGTTCTGAGCCTGTATGTATGAAGGGGCTGAATTGGTAAGCACAATACTTTTGATACTGTCGCAGCAAAGTAGTTAACCTAAAATGACCTATGGAAGGGATGCAGCATTTTAATTTTGCCATCACTTTTTCTGACAGGTTGAGAGTAAGGCAAGTGTTAGCAGGAGAGCACAGATAGGGTTGCACTCTTAACATTGCTCTTAAACTTGAGGGAGGGCTTGTGTGTCAAAAGTGGGGGTAGGCAGGCAGTTGCTGGGTGGTGGGGGTTGGAATTTTAGTAAATATCTCTTTTGTTGACTTCACTAATGTGCTTGGATTCATTCATCCTCATGGGCACAATGGAGATTATTTGTGCCATTTTGCATTAATTTTTTTGTTTTTTTCCTGAGAGGTTCACAGGCAAGTGTGTTTGCGCAAAATGCAAAGGATGGCTCCCTTTCAGTGAGCTGAAGTGGTAAGTAAATGGATGGCATAAAGCAGGGATCTACAGGTGTTTGCCTCTTGTATGAATGAGTGGTTGAGTGAAGATTGTGTTTTTTTCTGTAGCGACATGTGTCGCTAATGCATTCACGCATTTCATTTAAAACTTATTGCAAGATTGGTAAAGTTACTGGTGGGTATGTTGAATAAAGCCTCAGCTTTAACACTGATGCAGTCACAGGCTTCGTAATTTGCTGTATTGGCAGAAGTATGGAATGGTTTCATTTTTCCTTTACCCTGATTATTGTCTTTCCTTCCATCTCTGAGATGAGGCTGCCACTTATGTGGAACAAATAGGTAAATGGTGGGATACTTTCTAATGGCTCATTAACAATTTTAACTAGGAAACTCATAGGATGCTTAAATATGGTATTTTATTTATAGAATAGACCTTGTGATGACATAATTAATTCTATTTACCATTGTTATCAGTTACGTTTTTAACATGGAATGTGTTTTTTTCTCATGGTGGAACTTCAAAGAACATGAAGTTTTATGACCCCAACTGAGGAACGCTCCTCGAGATGAGGTGCATGTGAGAGATGGGGTAGTGCAGAATGGGCATCAATCGATGGCTTGAAGGAAGTGGATTTGAAAGGTGATGGATTCTGCTGGGACAGATGTTCCAGTAACTGGAGTGGTGTACAATGAGGTCACAGGTAATCCTACTTTATTATGTGTTCATTAAGGCATGTCAGATTTGGTGCGATTTGAGAGTAGTGTGGGAGCAGGTGAGGATGATATATATATCAGTGGTAAGGTAAAGTAGGTTTGGGGATTGTTTATAGGGAGTCTGGGGTTGACCACAGGTGGGGTGGAGTCACAACAATGTGACATTGGGTCAGATCTATGAACATGGTAGTTGGGTTTAAGTTTTCCTGTGGCAAGGCTATGCAGATGGGTTGTTCAGTAGTCTGGGCTACTTTGAGAGTTTAGCACTGTTCTTCATTGGATTTGGCATCAGTGGGTGGGCAACCAGAAGGAGGTACGTTATCTGGATGCCATTTTTAAGGCTAGGTGAAGGGTTTGAAAGAGCCTTACAAGGTATGCAAGTGTGTTGGGTATGTGTGAGGAATGAGTTTCAGTTGTTTAAGCATAAATTTGAAGGTCTAAGCAAGGCATTGTGTTTTTGGGGTTGCAGGCCATGGTTTGTTTTGATTTACCAGAAGTTTGAAGGTCTAAGTAAGGCATTGTGTTTTTGGGGTTGCTAGGGGATGCAGGCCATGGTTTGTTTTGATTTACTGGATGTGAAAGTAATGTGATATCTATATATATAAAAAAAATTCAAGGGGTGAAATCTCGGGACAAGGGTGGAATATGTGTGGAGTTAGCTCTGATTAGTTTAGTTGCACAGGTGACAGCATTATGTGACTTTACTAAAGCTTGGGTGGTGGTTCATATGTTTGTAGGGCTGGGATAGGTTTGATAGTGTGAAGACTGACAAACAGTGGCTATTGACAAGATATGTTTTGCTGTGAGGGTTGCATTGGGAAATGGAGATTCATTGGGTTACAATCTGGGGGGTATTTGCTTTATGGATGCATTGAAGTCGTTAAGAAGGTGATTCATTTGTCAGCAAATGCTATTCTGGTCATTAGATTTTTAGCTTTATAATAGTGGGTATAGGGGTTAGATTACAAGGAAATCTCATTTTGGTCATTATTATATCCTTTAGGCAGCAGAAAGACATTGTGGTTAGGTAGAAGGGCATGCAGTAGGGTTTGCTTTGTTTCGGATGATGTTGGGATTTTTTGTGTTTTGGTAGTGCATTTGGCAGGTATTGACCTGGGAATAATTGCAAAGCTACTGTTGGTAGTGGGGTAAGTGTGGATATATTGATTTACAGAGGTTATATAAGGGTATGGGCATTACTTTGGCATTAGAGAGGGATCATCAGTTTAATTTCATCTGTTTAGGCAACTGGTTGCTTTTGGTATTTACATGATATGGTTTTGGGAGGTTGATGACAAAGATCCAGTTTGGTTCAGAGAGGATGGAGTACACTGAATGATGTTTAGCTTCAACCTTATTAATTTACAGTTAGGTTCGTTTGGAAGGTTTTGTTGGAAGTTTTGGTATGAAGGAGGGGGAACAGCCTGGTCAGGCTGGTGGACAGAGAAGATGAGCAGGCTTGTCCTTCTTCTGTTCCCCCTCTGGTGTTGGATGTTCATTTCATTGAGTTGGGAAATTAAAGTAAATGGTTGGACACTGCTTGATAAGTAAAAGTAAGCGAGCAGAGGTAAGGAAGCAGCTTCTTGGTTGGATGTTTAAATCAATAAGTGGGAAATAAAACTGAGCAATTGGACACTGCTTGATAAGTAAAATAAGTGAGTTGAGGTAAGGGGGCTCATATTACAATATTGAAAGATAACGTAATCGAACAGCCGAAACATCGAAACAGCCACATTTCAAAACATTTATTGTGGGGAGCCCCCACACCCACCGCTAAATATATATTCCAACTCTGAGATCGCACTACAGTGAGGAAAGGGCAAATATTCCAGTCTTCACTGTACTGCGATCCCACAATTCAAATATCAAAATGCGGCCATTTTGATGTTTTGGCCATTCGATTACATTATCTTTTGATAATGTAATAGGAACCCGAGGTAAGGATGCTACTTATTTGGTCACAGTGAGCAAGGTCACACTGCCCTTGTTAACAGTTTTATGGATGTTTATGCTGTGATAAATAAATAATATTGGTTAATAAAGTTATGTTTATGGGTGTTTAATAAAGGTCTTCAAACATCATTTGGTGTGATGTGCTTATTGAAGGGGACCGGGACAAATGAGATTTGGTAACAAACCAATTTGACCAGGGATATCTTCAGGTGGAGGTTAGGTAGAAATAGTAATGGGATTTGAGAGGGTAGGAGAAGAAAGCTAGTTGGGGTGGGGGGGTGAACGGGTTAAATGGAAATGTATGATGATCGGGAGGAAATGAGGTAAGGGTAGGGAGGGGTTTAATGAGTTTTATGCAAGTGTAACTGGGTAAGGAATGACATTTTGGTGTGAACTTGCTACCCACCCTCCCTCCCTGTTTTTGGAATACTGGGGATTGTGTGGTTATAAGTTTAGGTAGGCAGAGAAGAGGAGCAGGCATGTCCCTCTTCTATTCACCCTCTGGTGAATAGATGTTAATTTCAATGAGTTGGGAAATAAAAGTGAATGGTTGGACGCTGCTTGATAAGTAAAAGTAAGTGAGTGGAGGTAAGGACGTTGCTTATTTGGTCAAGGTGAGCGAGGTCACGCTGCCCTAGTTAACAGTTATATGGATGTTTATGCTATGATTAACAAATAATATTGGTTAATAAGGTTATGTTTATGGAAGTTTAATAAAGGTTGTTAAATGTCATTAGGTGTGATATGCTTATTGAAGGGGTCCGGGACAAATTAAGATTTTCTTGTCTCTACTGAAAATACTTTTGTAGCACTGTTGTTTTATCAAGCAGAAGGTAATCAAAATAAAATAACAAAGGATGTGGTACTGTAAGTATATACAACTGTGGCATAACAGTAACCATTTGAAATGTCAGGAGCTGCTAGAGTGAGTCCCAAAATAAGGAGACTAAATGGCTGAAAGAATGGACTTGCATATACTATATGGAGATCTTGGAGTTGATGTATATAAGTTTGGAAGGTGGTCTTGCCCCAGCCCCTCCTCCCCTGCAAAAAGAAGTTTAAAGGAGAAGAGCAATTTTCAAGATTTTTCTCCTGTGTTTGAGTCCTTTTTTTTTTTTTTTTGACTTTCCAGCACTCGGCATTTCGAGTGCCAACATTTCAACAGGGAGCCATTTGAAAAAAAATCAAGAAATAAATATAAACACTTTTAGGTAGTATGACAGTGAAACATCATATCCTTTGTGATTTAAAATATTTTCTCCTATTTTCTGTGATAAATTTAAGTGGAAGATTACTCTCAGGTGTGGGTTAGTCTAGCATGCCTTTGGCTGCCCTTCTGTCTGGATCCTGAGCTAATAAACTTAGGCCCCATGGTTTTTATCCATGGTTCAGATTAGTCTTTAAAAAGACTGCAGCTAAAAGAGTCTTTAAAAAGACTGTATATCCTGGGCTCTTATGCAGGCTAGAACATTCTGTTTTGTGGTGCCAGATCTGGGTGCCCTTAGTGGATCTTTGTGAAATCTGAGTGTTCCTGGAGTCTTGATAAAGATGGCCCAGATGAAATGCAGACAAAATACAGAGAAAAACCAGCCTGAGTTAGATGGCTGGGGTTCTATATTCATTGGAAACCAAGTAAAAGAAAAATCAACAATCTCAATCCTCTTTAGATTAAAAAAAAAGCCCCAGATCCATTCAAAAGGGCACTCAAAGACATCCTAGCCTAACCCACACCTGCGAGTAATCCTCCACTTAGACTTTATACCTAGGGGACTCCTGTCACCAAGGCTTCCCTTTACTTGCCAGGTGGTTCATTGCAGTTACCACTAATCATATTTTCTGTGATAAAGAAATTATGATATGAACACTAAATTATATGAACTGGAAAGGCTCACTCAGAATCTGCCACAGCTTGCTGTGAGGGAAAGGTTACTTTGCTTTTTATTTATTGTATTTTGTATTACTTTATTGCCTTTTTCTATTTTGTATACTGTGATTTATTTTCTTTACACTGTGTTATACTTGTATTCTGCTTTTAACTGCATATTAAAAGTTGAAAAGAGACCACAGCCCTGTCTCTTGTGAGTCAAACAGAATTTTCCCACCCTCCTACACTGTTACTGTTGTGTTCTTAAACACAACTGTCTTTCTAGTTGACTGCCCCTTATGTTAATTTGAACATATATCTTGTTCCCTCTCTCCTTTAACTAGCTGGTGTGAGTAAGCACAAGATTGTCATTTTGTGAAATCACTCCCCTTCAATTATTTAAATTTATTGGCCATCCTACTGTATTCCTTAGTACCAGAAATTAAAAGTGCCCACCCCTTTTCAATCTATCTTGCTCTTTTAAAAATAGTGGCTCTCCAATAAAACTTAACTTTTTAGACAGCTAAACCTTAAGGTACCCATTTACATATCTAACTGCTTGGTGCACACTGCAGTGTTTAGGATAAACCTTTTTTTCTTTTCTGTCATCTTACCTTTAAGCATCTATTGAAAGACCACCAGTTATTGCAGAGCCCACATTCTGCCTCTAAGTAGTCATCTTGGGATTAGTGCTTCTGTTTTCTCCTGGTGAGAGAAGGAGTGCAGGGACATTATTTCCTGGAGACTGCTGATCACCAGAAAGCCTAATAACCACTTTATAGGTGACAGCTTGGAATTTGTGCTTATATTCTGATCCTGGTGAAAGAAGGAGCAGAGTGCATTGATTCCTGACTGTTTCTGGTTGGAGAGTGAGTGTCTGTGCTTAATGTAGCTGATTGGTCTGGTTGCTATTCGAGGCATCTACCAGAAAAAGGCTACAATCCTACAGACCCTTGCATCATCTGGGACAAGACTGTGGATCACCAAACAGGCTGTAGCCTGCTTCTTTTCTTGGGATTGGTGCTAACATTTTTCTTCTGTTAAGAAAAGAAGCAATGGAGCATTATATCCCAATAGATTGAAACTGTGGTGAGACCAGCATTAGTAATAGCCAGGCAGTAACCATTCATGTGACTCCCCTCTTTTCATCATTCTTGACAAGCTAATTCATTGTTTTCAGTAAGTACTGCTTGATTTGTTTCTAACTTCAGAATATCTACCTAAATACATCATTCTTAAATTTTCTGGGTCTACATATTAGTTTCCCCTCAAGTGTTTGGCAATGCTCTGTACAGAAACAAACACCTCGAGTGATATTTTTCCTTAAAAGCACAATTGAAATTTCTCCAATACCTAGTTGCACACAGGACAACTAGTTTTCAGTGACAAGCACTGTCCACAATTGTGTGCAGATCTCATTGTAAATGGAGCCACCTATACTGAGCCAGAAATTATAGCAAATCTCCTGGCTGATAAACTCAGCTCCAACTTTACTCCTCTCTCCCCCTCAACCTTCCCTCAGGAAATATCATCAAATATAACTCCCCCTATTATCACTAGGGAACAGGTTCTTAATGTTCTCTCTAAGACCAAGAACACTGCATCAATGGACCCATGACAATATCCCAGGACGCCTTCTAAATAGTATGAAACATGACCTATCAGGACCTCTGGAATTACTATTTAACTGTAGCCTCTAAACAGGCTTCATGCCTCAAGACTGGAGAAAGGCAACAGACATCCCTCTGCACAAATGTGGGCCATCTACATACCCTGGAAACTACAGACCCATAAGTCTCACTAGTCTTATATGTAAAGCCATGGAAAGAATTATCATGGAGATGATCAATAGAGATATAGTAAACTTCCAGACACTGGACCCAACCCAGTTTAGATTCATCAAGGGCAGATCATGCCTACTCAGCCTGGTGGACTTCTTTGAGACAGTCACCAAAGCAATGGATGAGGGCAAAATCATTCTACACTGCCTACCTTGACCTGGCCAAGGCATTTGACACAATACCCCACTTGGGCATTGTTGGCAAACTCAAGAGGTTAGGTGCAAACCCGTATGTCACCCGGTGGATAGCCAACTGGCTCACAGACAGGACCCAGGAAGTTAAAATTGGGGAGTCGAGCTCTACAAAGAGGCCAGTCACAAGTGGAGTCCCTCAGGAAACAGTCTTTGGACTTCTCCTTTTTGGCATTTACTTCTCAGAAGTCAAGGCCAGTGTCAGTGGTCTCTGGCTGACTAAATTTGCAGATGATTGCAAATTAGGAGCTGTCATTGAATCTCACACTGACACAAATGTTCTCCAGAAGGGACTGACACAGACAAACAACTGGTGTCAGAGCCATGGACTAAAACTAAATACCAAGAAACGCATAATAATATTATTTGGGAAGTCATCCATCCCTGGTAACTATCATATTGACAACACACCCCTTAGAGTTGACCCAGTAGTCAGGGACTTAGGGACACACATTTTATTTTATTTATTTATTGACATTTGTTAACCGGGTTGGTCCAGCTTGTGGCCCATTTTTAGTGGAGACCCAAGGAGAAAAGCTCCAAAAAACAATCACAAACAGTTTACAGAGAGTCAAAATATGGTCAAAATCAAAATCAGTTATACAATAACGTTAGAGAGACAAAGCAGAAATGCAAACTCATGATATATAAATAAATATTTTACAGACTAAAAAAAATATATTTACGTATTTACAAAAGACAGTAATCTAGCCTTTGATCATCACATGTCTACAGTGGTGAGGAAATCATTCCATATTGCGCAACTTATAAACAAAGGTATGGCATCAAAGTCCAAGAAAGACATTGTTCCACTACTGTATTCGGCATTCATCAGACCTGTCATTGAGTACATTGCCCCCTTTGGTATGTACCTAACCAGGAATATCCAGCAATTGGAACGTCCATGGAGGTTTCTCACTAAAAGAATACAGGGTGTAAGTAATATGTCCTATGCAGACCACCTCAAGGCCCTATCCCTGTATTCTGTCTCCTACAGGTTTTTGAGGGAAGATCTATGCCTGGCATACAGGGCATTGTCAGACCCCACTCTAATGGACCTCCTGCATATCTACAAAGCAAACAGCACTAGAATTACCCATTCTAAAGACTTAATCCTTGCCTGTGATATAAATAGGACCTGCTGGAGAGATAGGTATGTATCCCAGAGACTACTCTGTCTATGGAACAGGCTCCCCATCCATGTGAAGTAGAGTTCCTCCCTAACCCAATTCAACTGCAGCTTGGATAATTAGATAGAATACTGGAAATTCATCCCTGGTTTGACACCTATTGTCTCTAATGGACACAGGTAACCTGTAAATGGTTCGTCTCCCAGGCCCATGCTTACACTTATCAAAGGTAGCAGAACTTGTTAGAGATTTGGGATGCATGTCTAGGCTTAAAAAGGCCCTTGTGGCAGTGAGCCAATTGAACACCTATGAACTAGAACCTCAGATAGACAATGCTATAGATACATTTTCAGTAGCTTACTATAACATGTTTTTACCAAAAAAAAAAAAAAAATCACCCCCCCAAAAAAAAAGACTGCAAGGAAGGGAACTGTATCCTGATAGTGTGACAAGTGAGCAAAAAGGACAAAACTGTTGCCAGGTAGAAGAAAAAGCCATTAAGGATAATGCAGTCTAAGCTCTGAAAGTTGTCCAGAATTGAATGTTATACCAAAGCCTGTAAGCACAGCTGTGAGCACCAGGTATAGTCACCTACAGGTAGTTCACTGCCCCTCTGTGTTGTACTCACACATTTATATTTTTTATGGGGGTAGGTCAGATCATACTCTTCAGGTTATTCTATTCCATAAGTATTCTCACATGTGGACTTAAAATTCACATGGTGGCACATTAGGTTCTGACAGCCACCCTTCCGCACAAGCTGTTCTCCCATCCACTGCTAAGCTCACTTATATCAGATTATTCAGATAGTCAGAAGCATGTTTATCAGCAATACTAACTACAGTAATTTGACCTTCTCATTGCAAAATATTTTTCCTGTAGCACTATAACTGCACTATTAGGAATCATGTCACCAGCATTAGGCAGCAGCACTTCATCCTAATATTCAGCACGCTACTCACATTTAACATTATGTTCACTAAACAGATCACCTGAGCAATTATGGCATTATGGGCTGTTCTACCATTATGGCTACTACAGAACATTAATAGTAAGCATCCGCTTTAGTTACAGTTATGTAACCTTGCTATTAGTTACAGTTATGTAACCTTGCTATTAGTTACAGTTATGTAACCTTGCTATTTGCACCGCTACTCTCATATCAGTTGAAATTACTATTGCTTCATTTTCTACACAATATCCCAAACTTTAAGTGATTCTCAGAAAATATACTTTAGAGATCAGTGCAAAAATTAGTACAATCTGGTGATATGGACAGCAATTGAGCTGAAGGCCAACATTAATATACAATATAATTGATTATCTAGATATCCTCAATCAATCAATCAAGAGATGTTAAAATATTAAATATCAAAGCTTGAAGCTTCTGAAAAAAAAAATCCTGATTTCTAATAATACTCTTGACAATTACACCACATGTCCTAGCTGTTACGGGTGCATTATCAAAGTCTAAGACTTGAAGTTTACAGTTTCAGACTACATGGTTTATAGAAAAGACTGAACCAGGAATAAAGCTGGGGTGTCACAAAATTTATAAACAATAAAATAAAGTCAACACTGTAAGAATAACAACTACTGATAACATTTCAGGAAAAGATGCCTTTGGTTGTGTTAGTTCAAAGAGGCATGCTGCCCATATCTGAAAGCAGCTAAACTCAGTCTCTATTACTATTTTGCCATGGTATGGGAAACACTGCTGAAGTGTATTAATACTATTGTTTTTTTATAAAAATTCCACATCACCTGCAGAATAATATTGAAGGAACAATAAAACTAGACACTCAAGACAAAGCTAAAATACAAAACACAGGATTGTAATGACTTTCTGCAAATTTCATGACATCAAGAATGCTAGTTGGTAAAGCAAATTTAAGGTTTAAATGAAATTATTTCAAAGCACTCAGATCAGATAACCAACATAGAAAAAACTCTAAATGACATAGATGGAAGACAGATAGAGAACGACAGTTAAATAAATTCCTTATTGAAGCAAAACAACTTATTAACTGAGAAAGTGGAAGATTTGGAGTCAAGGTCAAGGAGGAACAACATTAGAATTTATGGAGTTCCTGAAAAGACAGAGGGAAGTAATATGATTCTTTTCCTGAATAATTAGTTGCCTAAAGTGCTAAACCCCCCAGAGTCACTTTCATATGGAATTGAAAGGGCTCATAAGTCTTTATCAAATCCTTCTGTATCAAAAAATCCAACTTCAGCAAGATCCGTCATAGTTAAGTTTTTGTCAACACAGGATAAAGATCTGGTGTTAAAAACTGCCTGGACGAAGAGCCCCATTCAAGAAAATGGAAGAGTTATTAGATTTGATAATGATTATACATCTGTAACAATAGCAAAAAGGAAAGCTTGTATTCCCCTCATTAAAGACCTTAAGAGAGCTGAAATAAAAGCTCAAATACTCTTCCCTGCTAGATTAAAAGTCACACTTCCAGATGGTCAAAAAATCTTTAATAATATTGAAGAAGCAACAGAATTTGTCAAAAAACATAACTTACTAGACAAAATTGAAGATATGGAACTTTCTACTCCAAGCCTAAAGAGACAAGCTACTAATGGAAAAATAACAGCAAATGATAAGTCCACAAAAAACCTAAAGGGAAATAAAGCATACATTTCTAATTTGCAGAGGTTATTCTCCCTTGGAATAGGACAAATAGTGCAAACATGAGGTAAGATTTTTAAATAAATATTTACAATTATATATAACTAACTCTTCTTCCTCTTTTATAGTAATTACTCTTATTATTGTATAGATAATTACTTTTTGCCATTTCTCCTTCCTCTGCTATGAGGTTTTTATCCCCTATATAGATTATAATATAAATAAAAACAAATGGCTTATAAGCACATAAGATCTTGTCATAATCTTACAAGATCGTGATTTAATGTCTATTTTAAATTAGTGGTGTGCTGAGTACCATTAGAATAATATTAAGATTTTGTTTAGAAATAGTTTATGTGTCTTTGTTCTGTAACCTTAATGCATTAAATAGAGTTGCAGTAGCTTTAAATGCTGAATGGGGATTGTGGACACTTATGCAGTCTGTCAGGAAGCTTTGTGGGCTTTAGATTGATTAAATTTTCTTTGTAGGTATTAAAATAATTATGATGGATGTTTTGGGGAGAGAGAGAGCTTCAAAAGAAGTGTGGTCTGTGGTTTAAAAAAAAAAAAAAAAAAAAAAAAAAAGATTAATAGCTGTATAGTGCTACCCTGTTTAACCTGTTTTTTCTATTTTATATGCTTTCTTGTAACCCATGAGCGCATGAAAGCTAGGAAAGCCAAAAATAACTGAAAAATGTCATACCTGCCACGTGCATGCAGTTAATTTTTGAATACAAAGCTTTGAGAGAACTAAATCACGAGCTATTCATTGATCCATGGTTTTGAGACTGGCGCTCTTTGTAAAAACTCCTAGTGATGAAGTAATTGTTCTCTGAGCCCCGGTTGCACATAAGAAACAACTGCGACAGGCGATAAGGACACAGCAAGGAAGTTTTGCTGCTGAGACATTCAAAATACTCTTCAAAGTAGTTTTTTGACTGTAAGTTTATAATTTCCTCACAAAATGAATGTTTACTAGTTCTTCTTGATGCCGGAGATTGGATTTAATAACATATATGCTAGAAACTGCTGCAGTTGCAGTTTAATTCAGTATTCAAGGCACAATTATCACTCATGCTTCCTAGCATTGTTTTGAATTGTTTTATTTTCTAAACTTATTGATAGTGTGAGATACATGTTTAGTTATAAGGTGAATTCTGGTTAATTGTATGTAGAAATAAAATAACTTACAAACGAAGAATAAATTACACATGAAGAGAAAATTAACATTTCCCTTTACATAACATAGACACTTTAGCTATAATGCAGCTTCACCAGATATTTAATGTAAGGTAAATACAGCTGACTGAAGAGAAAGTTGAAAAACATTGAAATAGAGCATTCCTTTATAAGTTACAGATAGATTTAAAAAAAAGAAAAAAGGGAAAAGGTGTAATATTGTTGCATGTTAATAAGCCAAGGTAAATACAGTTATCTGATATATAAACATCTAAATGTTTTAAATAAAAAAAAAAAAGAAACTGTAAAGAGAACATTATTGATATTTCTCAATAAGTCACTTTTGGAGAACCATACTTGAGAGTTCCTTCACATATGTCTTACATATCTCATCCCCAAAAATCCTAGTTTAAACATATCTCTTTTCATGTGAGCGCTGATACATTAGGAATGTTATTTGGATAATAGAAAATTGCTTATTATTTTCAAGGGTATTTTGCATTCAGGCATTCCTAAAATATAGAAGGATGCGGTAAAGTAAGTTGATTGCATAGCTCACATAGTACTAATAATGGATTTTCAGCAAGTGCATAATATAATAATGTGTTCAATAAACAAAACAAAAAGCTGTTTTGAGAATAACACATATCCAGTTACTTCAAAACAGCAAACACTTGTACTATCTGATCATTATATCAAAGATGTCATCATATAATTAATAACTAATATAAGCAATCTTGATTTGTTCTCTTGCTAATAGCAGTGATATTGACAACAATGAGGACTTGAATTAATACACTTCTGAAATATCAATATCAGAAAGTTGTATAAATGGCTTATTATTGGAACAAAAGGGGATGAATGAAACAGAGAAAGGTGTCTGAATAAAGTACGTTTATCACATTTAAATAAACTTAAAATGCTCATAATAGTTTAATATTACAGATTTCAAAATATTGGTCATACTTTACTTAGATCATACATATATAGCCCATAAACAAAATGTATAGAAGGAATAGTTGAGAGGAAAATGGGTGATAAAAGAAAAATGGAGAGGGTTTCTATGTCTTAAATATATAAATATATATTTAATACGTAGTATCATTTCAAATCATATACTTAAACTGGATGTACACTCTTTATTCATAGTTTAATCTGTATTAGGAAAATAATATATTTTTTCATCTTAATGAAAGATTCTGATCTCTTATATTGCTTTTGAAGTCAAGCTTACATATGCTGGTTTATGAGAGCATAATCCTGTTATTCTAACATAGAGATGTTTGTCAAACATGAATATTTATTGCATGACTATTTTATTTGTAATTTGTAAAATACTTAATATTCTCTCATACGTCTTGAGATGTTTTTGTGCTTCAATAACTAAACATAATGTTACATAATATTGAATAAGTTTAACTGTATACCTAATTATTAGAGGACAGAAGCAGCAATATAAAGGTTGACTGGTTGTAGGACTGTTAGTGGTGGTGGCTAATATGATGCTTTCATCAAGCCAGGAAATTAGGTTTCCATGTTTAGTTTTGTATATAGTTATATATGTTATGATTTTTTTATTCATTTCTATTTACCTGCTCATAACTAAATTCAGTAGATATATATGTATCATTCTAAATGTTCTCTTATAAATGTATGTCTTTAAATGACAATGGCCTTAATAATCCTATCAAAAGAGGGAGTATAGTTAGATATTTGAAATTGAATAAAGTAGATATAGGTTTTTTTACAGGAAATGCATATTGTTGGCAGGGATATAGATAAATTATCTTTTAATGGTTATATGGTCCTTGTAGAATCCCACTACCAAACCAAGAGAAGAGGCACGATGATACTATGGAGAAAAACATTACCAATACCTAAAGTCATTGATACTTACTCATACAAGAATGGCATGTTATGCCTGGCAGTTCTGGAGATAAACAAAAGATATGTAACTCTTGTAAATTCTTACTGGATACCTGGTTTTGGAGAAGTTACAGCAAGGAATCATTTAGAGTTAATAATTTCCAAATCCAAATGAGAAATAATACATGCAGGAGATTTCAATTGCCTTCTCACTGAAAAAGATACTTCCAAAAATGATACATTTAGAATTTCCCTTGCAGCTAAAAAGTTAATGAATTTTATTAATGTATTATGTCTTAGGGATATATATGATTTAAAAGAAATACACTTGTTAGAATACACCCATTATTCATATAGGTATGGTACACAAACAACAATTGATAAAGTACTAGTTACTAACAATATATTTTCTAAGGTCCAAGAAGTGTTAATTAGTTCATTCCCATTATCAGATCATAATGCCTTATTTTTTAAGGTTAATATCATGCCTAAAGACTTAATAACGTGGCAAAAGTTACCTGTATACATTACTACACTTAATGGATTTAAAGAGTGGCTTCCTAGTGAAATAAAATATTTTTTAGACATCAATGATAATAATGAAACTTCAAAGGTTATACTTTGGGATTCACTAAACTCTTATTTATATGGTAAGATCAAAAATTGGTATCTAAACAAAAGAAAACAATGGGAAAGTGAACTAATACAAATACAATTAAAAATAGATGGAATAAGGAAAAGTTTAAACACCAAGGATATAAAAACTAATTCTGAACTTAAAACATTAAATACTAGATATGCAGAAATTGTAAATCATAAAGTGGCAATAAATCTAGAAAAATTCAAAATTCAATCCTCTTCAGTGAACCCCAAAAATGTACATAGGTTGGCAGTGAAAGCAAAAAATTTAGCTAGACTAAGTCATATAAAAGAAATTACTGATAATACAGGAGTTAGAACAAGACATGTAACAGAACACAAAGAAATTTTAGAGGTCTTCAGAGTATATTATGAGAAGGTAAATAATACAAATAGTGACTCTGCAGACAATATGCTTAAGTGTAATTTTTTGAATGAAAATATCAACAAAAGAGTAACAAAGGAACAAAATGCTAATTTGCTTAAACCAATAACATTAAAAGAAATTAAAGAATGCATTCGTAATCTTAAAAACAATAAGGCACCTGGATTAGATGGGATTATAAGAGAAATATATAAGTTGTTTCCAGTAGACACCTTAAAGACTTTAGAGGCAGCTTTTGAAGAATTTAGGAAAAATAAAAATATTTTTCCTTCATGGAAGTATGTTATAATATCTCCCATTCTAAAGCAAGATAAACACCCTAAATTAGTATAATCATATTGACCTATATCTCAGCTAAATGTAGATTATAACATTTTTACTTCCATACTTACTAAAAGAGTGAATCAACTCATCCCCAAAATAATAGCAGATGATCAAACAGGTTTTATTTTGAATAGGAAAGTTCAGGACAATGTCATCAGACTTTTAACCTTAATAGATGTTGCAAATAAAAAGAAAAAAGAGCTATCAATTATTAGTTTAGACATAGAGAAGGCATTTGATTCTTTATCTTGGTCATACCTATTTAAAGTCTTGGAAACATTTAATTTCTCCACAAGTTTCATAGAACTAATAAATAGCTTATATAAAAACTCTTTGTCATATATTAAAATTGGGGCTTTTTTATCTAACAAAATTCAAATACTAAAAGGAACTAAGCAAGGTTGTCCTCTATCATCTTTGTTATTTGCATTGTCAGTAAAACCATTTGTAAATTACATAAGAAATAATAACAACATAAATATCTTTATTGTTAATTCAAATTATGCTTCTAAAATACAATTATTTGCTGATGATATAATATTAACCATAGGAAATTTAGACTCCTCAATAAGGCATATTACAGCAGCTATAGGACATTTTGAGAAACTTTCAGGTTTAAAATTCAGCAGCAATAAATCTGAAACATTATTGGTAAATAAAAAAGTAAGTTCTGAATGGAGAAAACACAGTAATTTTAGTTGGGGGAATGACACTCTTAAATATCTAGGAATATATATAAAACCTAATTAGAAAGAAATTATACAAGTCAATTATAGAAATTTGTTAGGTATAATCAAAGAATATATAAATAAATGGAATAAAATGTTCTTTACTTTTGAAGAAAAGTTAACATTAATAAAAATGTGTATTCTTCCAAACATTTTGTTCCTTATTCAAACCATAATTATTAGCCCTCCAAAAAAAATAATAAAACAGCTCAATTCACTTCTAATTAAGTTTTTATGGTTTCCACAAAAAACAAGAATAAAGTATGATTGGCACAATAGAGATTGGGAGAAAGGTAGAATGGCATTTCCACACTTAGAACTCAGTGCTGAATCAGTTATAATTCACATCATAAGCAAGTGGTTAAGTAACAAGTATACTTCAAGCTGGAAAAATCTACACATGAATATTCTACTATATAATACTGATGAAGCAATATACAATGACATTTTTACTGAAAATAACAACATTTTTTTAGTAGTAAAGAACTCAGTATATAAAGAAAATAAACATGAGAAGTTACCACATTGTGTTAGCTATATACTAAACAATTTTAGGAAAATTATAAACAGAAAATGCATAACAAGACATTTTTCTATATTAATATTCCCAATAGCATACACAAAGAATTGTCTAGACTCTTTTAATATGAATAAAATAATGGAAATGAAAGGCAATGGACTAAATTACTGGCATCAGTTCCTAAGTACAAATAATATTCATGACACTACATGCCTTTTAGCGAGGTATAACACAAATCAAGATAATTGGCTAAATATTCAAATTTTCAGGGAACATGTAATAAAGGAATTTAAAATGAGCCAAGTGACTAATATTTTATTACAGCCTAAAATAATCTTTCTTTTATGTGAATTAAATACATCACAATTTAACATGGGCTTCTCTTTATCTAAGATTTACAAGACATTAAGAGCTGACTTAAAACAGCCTGAAGACTCTTTATGGAGTTATATAGAAAGTATGAACAGATTTATTTTTTTCTGAAAATGATAAATTATTAACACTCAGGTCAATCAACCATACAACATCATCTCCATATTGGAAAATATTTACATGGAAGTTTTTACACAGGAGTTTCTTTACCCCACAGAGAATTGCTATAATGTCAAATAAAACTAGTCATAATTGTTGGAGATGTGATGAGAGTCTCTGTGCTGATTGGGTACACATGTTCCTTGAATGCAAAGTGATTGTCCCATTCTGGCAGAAATTTAGAGATTTTATGAAGGCATTATGGACTGACAAGTGTATAATAACATATGCACTTTTGTTGTTTAATGCTCCAAAAAAAGATTGTATACCAAAGTCACAAGTGCATCTTCCCTGGTCTCTTTTGGCTATAGCAAGGAAAGTCATCACTTCAAACTGGAAAACCAAAACAATTGTATCTTTTGCTAAATTTACATTATTGGCCAAAACAGTATATAATAGAGAACTTTTAACTCTTGCTTCTAGAACGACAAGAATGACACATAGGAAGTTATTCTGGATGAAACTAAAAAAGTTATTAGATAAAATGTAGTGATTTCAAACAGAGTAGTCTAATGTTATGAGCATTTTTTGTATATTGTTTTAATATTTAGTGTTATGTTTATGTATAATTATCTACATGATGTAAGAAGTTCACGAGTTATGAAAATTAATAAAAAGAAAGTTTTAAAAAAAAAGAATGCTAGTTGGTCACCTTAGTAACCATTTTCTAACTTTTATTATCCATAAATAGAGAAGCCAAGTACAGCCACCAAAACTATAAGGATCAAAAACTTCCCAATCACACATCCTGGAGCTGAACTCAGTTCAATAAACTGAGTGTGCCTTTCTGACATAGATATACATATTTCATTAGACTCGTTCAATAAAATTATTTCTGGAACCTGAATTTCAATCACCAGCTAGGCAAATCCAAATCAAGAAAAGTCAAGTACCTTGGACTGCCAGGCATGTGAATGAATACACAGCAGAAAGAGACAAAAAATATGGAAAGACTACAACAAATAAAATAACATCTACCAGGCTGTATGAAACAGGTGCCAGGCAGTAATATGATATGCTAAGAACAAGTATTATAGAGTTCTCCAAAACAATACCCTGAAGAGCCTATCCATGTTCCACAAAGTACAAATGATTTCTGTGCAAAGGTCAGATTGTAATGTACTATCCCTAAGCCCTCAGCTAATCTTCCTTATTAAAAGACACATACAAAGATTATGTTGTCACATTCACTGACTAGCTAACTAAAAAACCTTCAGGCATAATAGTCCACAACACTAACTAACCCTAACACTGCCATAGGGCAACCCACTTTGACAAACAATACTGCTAGTTTTGTTAGAAAGCTACTTAAGAAAATAAAAGCTCACAGATCTTCATCACTGGGCAACTTACTACACATACAATTTCATAAGGATACCCACCTTTCAGACCAATAATGTCCATTGGCAGCAGAATAGTGGAAGGTAGTCTCTAGCAATTTGCGTGGACAAATGTTTGCAGCAATCTGTTACAAAATGTCCTTCATGTTTCCATGAGTCAATTGACTTTATTAAAAGTACAAATAGTTTAAGCCTTTCAAAAAATGATGTCCTAGTCACAATAGCCATTCAATCATTATATACTGTTATTACCAATGATATTGGCTTAGAGACTGGTTGGTATGGACTTTTTAATGTGGATATTTTAAACCTTGAATGGGCATATTTACACATGGAGATTTTAGATTTCATCTTAACATGTATATTTTTTGTATCTGATGCTATTTTTTTCAGACAAATAAATGGTGTTACAATAGGGACAGTGATGGACCCTAGTTATCTGAACATGTTTGTGTCTGGATGGGAAAATGCTTTATACTTATGTCTAAATACATTGAGAAGATTATTTTTATAAGTAATTTGTTGATGACATGTTTTTGGTCTGGAGAGGTTTGAAGTGTAACTTAGAATTGTTTATTAATTATTTGAATAACATAAATAACTTATGGTTTATTTTTGATTGCAGTTTGAAGCTTGTTAATTTTTTAGCTCCAAATATTTACAGTGTTAATGGACTCTTCTGTTTAACACTATAAAAATATGTTCAAAGCAGTTTATATCTACGTTGTAAGAGCATGCATTTCTAAGTTATAGCAGCATCAGCTAATTAGATGAATAGCTAAATGGGCTGATCCACAAACCCATTTCAACCATAAACCAGGGCACAGCAGAGTAACTGTATATAGAAAATGTGATGCAGCTAGTCATCCAGTAATTTTTCAGGAGACTGGGGGATTATCCAGCGGAAGCCAACAGACATATAAAAAGAACATGCAAAAACATGCAAACTTCACACAGACAGTAACTAGAAGTCAGTCTTTAACCCCAGTTTCTGGAGCTATGAGTGAGTGAGAAAGCTTATCACCAAGATATCACTATATTTGTTCCCTTCAGGAATGGGAAGAGAGAGTAAGAATCAGCTGACACAACTGAAGAAAGCCATCCTTGCACAAGGTCAGTATGACAAGACTGTTCACAAAGCCATGGAATGTGCAATACAACTAATGAGAGAATTTTCTAGTATAAAGATAGGACTCCCAGTAATAGGGTTACACTAGTAGCAGCACATTATCCTGAGCATTAAAAACTGTGCAAAATCATAAAGGCCCTCCAACAAATATTCTGTGATGGTAACAGTTTGATACATATTTTTATACATTTTCAAGAAATTCTACTACTATCATTTAAACAAGCAGCTACTATGCAGTGCCTTATTGTAAGAAATAAGCTAAGACCACAACACAAAACAATCTATAATAGTACAAAAACCCTACAATCACCTAATATGCAAAGCATGTGTACTTATGTGTAATTTGTACTGCTGTCAGCATTATAGCTTCACAAAACAGACTTTTTTGAGGCAGAGAAGACTTCATATGCACTTCTGAGAATGCAGTTTATCTAATCAAATGCAGGAAAGATTCACAAACAAAGAAACTATATAGGAAAGGCAGGCCAGACGCCGACATATAGTATGCATGCACATAGCCACATTCTTATCTACAAAATGTCAGAGAAAGCCAGTAAAAGTGCTGATATATCAGTTATAATTCTTCATATGAATGTTTGCCTGAAAGACAGACAGTGGAGTTGTTGGAATAAAGCTTATTAGACATTTTAACACTAACAGTATGATTAAGCATATGAATATAGGTTTATGAAATAGTTTAATGCTTAGGAATGTTATAGCAGTTATGGATCAATATTATGTATGAGTAGCAACAACAATGTATTAGACTGAAACTGTACAATTATATGATGATTTTTAGGCTGATCCCAAAATTATTACCTTATCAGAAGATAAAAGATTCATGAAAAACTGCCAGGGTATTCCATTGTGTTGACAGTTTAATTCATACAAACAAAATGGTTAGTATATATTCCATTTCTAATTTTAATACTAGTGACTACAAATTTGACAGTCAGCAAAGCACAGATATTAAACATCTTAACATTATAACGTGATTGTGAGATCAGTACTGCTAGGCTGATCTCTCGGCTTTTTTTTTCAGCAAAATATGTTACAATGCATTACAATCTGACAAACTGCATGAAAAGTAGTCTAATGAAACTGGGAGTACAACATATAGTGGAATCATAGCTTATAACATGAAAATTGTGAGGCATGTCCAGACTTTGTAAAACAGGGATGATTATGGGAAACTTGGCAATAAACATGAAAGTGATAAACTTATAAACTGTGATGTTATTTATAAATGATAAATTCTGCAAATGAATGCATAAAGGTAACACAATATACTTAATGATAAAATCTGAACAAAAATAATTTCTTTCCAACACTACTGCAT
Source organism: Protopterus annectens (assembly GCF_019279795.1). Classification (NCBI taxonomy): domain Eukaryota; kingdom Metazoa; phylum Chordata; order Ceratodontiformes; family Protopteridae; genus Protopterus; species Protopterus annectens. The sequence goes on along the minus strand of NC_056751.1, from coordinate 402,876,490 downwards.
GCTGCACACTGTCAGAATAGGAAATACAACATGCAATCATGCTGCCAAAGAATTAGCTACAACACAAGTGCAGGTTGAGATCAGTAATAATTTAGACTGCTCCCATGATGCACCAGGTCAGTTTCCCTGCTCTAGAGCCACCTAGGATGAACACAACCTTGTGTTGCAAAAGTATGAGTAGAGTACTGCTGTCAGGTTATATCATAGTAGCCTTATAAGCAAAAATCCTGAGTGCTTAATTGAATTCCCCTAATTAAAAACATGAAAAAAGAAAATAGACACTTGACTGATGATAAACCTCTGAAGTGGTGGGGAGGAAGCCTGGGAAGTTTAGACAGGTAAAGATAGATGACTACACAATGGTGCAGTACAGCAGGATGTTGGATGAGTCTGCACAGCTGCAAGCTTATGCATATCAGTGTTGTAGAAACAATCAGGAAGAAGTATTTTAATATCCAGACAAGACAGGAGTATTGCTCAGATATGCATGTGTGATGTACCAGTTATGTGTGAGTGTGTGTTTGTGTGTGTGTGTTGCACTCATGTGATGTATGTTGTTAAGAGTATGCTTCATGCAGTGGACTGGGGGGCATCACACAAAATCTATGACAGTTGACAGTTATGTTAATATTCTTCAGTGATGTCAGATACATATATCCTGATCCCAGCTAAACCATAGGTGGTTAGCGACTGACTTACTTTCTCTTTCTTCCTTATTGGCTTGAATACAGATCTGCACATCATACTAATTACTCGGAAAAGTTTATTATTGTACTTGACCAATGCTGTAATGTAGAAGGATTAAGAACTGGCTATGGCCCAGGTGACCCAAATTTGCTTAGCAGCTTAGGCACTTGACAATTCCACCAGAAGAGGATGGGCATACCCTATCTTGAGAGGGAGGGGTAGAGCAGGACACATAGTCACAATCCCTTGGAAAAGGGCAACACTTCAATGAGAATCCTGAGGTCAGCCTTTTGGCTCATCAAGACATTACCTGTTGGTAGTCCTCATTAGTAACCATACAGAAATGTGAGCTTACATAGGGAGAGGATTATGAACTCCTACAGTGACTCAGGCAGTCCATATCCCTACCCCAGGGCAGGGTAAGGGACTTATACAAATGCCTTTACTCTGAGAATGCCAGTGAGAACACAAACTTCCTGAAGTCTGCCTGAATGATGTCCCCTCCAGATGGCTCTAGCTGTAGTAGATTTGGGGACTCCACACTCCTGCATAAGCAATGGGCTCAAGTCTGATAGGAGGCAGCTTTACAGTCACTAAGCAGATGGGGAAAGCCAGTTAAAAATGTTTGTTTTTGTTTTTTTATTTATCCACTTTTTAAGTAAAACACCTATATCATAAATTTATTTACTTATCCTTTGTTGACTGGGTTAGTCCCACTAGGCTAGTAGGCTTAAAGGAGACCTAAGGTGGTATTAACACTACTAGGGGATATTTGGCCAGTCACCAGGGTACATCCTCTACTCATATCTTTGTCAGCTGGAAGGATGGTGTGCGAGATAGAGAGACAGAAGGTGAATGACAGGAAGCAAGACAGCATTGTTGTAGTTATAGAGGATATGGAAGCTGGTTTTTAGCAGAATTTGTCTGTAGATTCAGAGGAAGCAGTAAACAAAGGTTGTGTTGTTACAACCCTCCATTCAGGAGGGTTGTGGGATGATTTAGTTAGAAAATGTTGGAACAGAGGGAATCGGAGAATGGAAGAGATGTTTCCTGGGGGGCAATAATGGATAAAGTACAAGAAGAAAAGTCAGAAGCTATTTTAGAGGATGATACAGGACAAAATAAGAAAATGTATACAGAGATTGTGAAACATGGGTCTGGAGAACAGAAAGAAGAAGGAAAGACAGATGACAGTGGAAAATCAAAATATGTGTTGAGAATACAAAGCAAAGAAGACAAGGAACTGGATAGGTATGATGTTTGGGGCATTGTAACACTTCCATTGAGGTGAAAGTACAAGAGGTATGAGCATTTATTTTAATAAATAAAGAGACATTTTGTGACATTATTTTTGAGACTGCTTATGGTATGGTAAATGTTTATGAGTGTATGAAAAAAGAAAGGACAAAAAGTGGAATGCCTGTTCATTTAAAACATTTAACAGGGAGACAAAAGAGAAGATACATATCCAATTTCAGACAGAAGTTGAATGAGAGATTTTGAAAGACATTTGAAAAAATATGCAAAGAAGTTATGAAATTTCAAAGGTTTATGATAATAGGGATATTTGGACTGGTGGATGGGATTGTAATGTTGTTTTGTTAATGGAAATGGAAAAAAATATTCATATCCCAAGTATAATAAATGTTGATGGTAATAGGGCTGTGGTAAAATGTGTGTGTGTGTGTGTGTGTGTGTGTGTGTGTGTGTGTGTGTGTGTGTGTGTGTGTGTGTGTGTGTGCTAACCCTGTGATAAAAAAATAAATGTTATCTGTGCAGGGAAATGGGTCATGATGCAAAAAGACCTGAACTAAAATGTTATAAATGTAATCAAATTGGTCATCTATGGATGTATTGTCAAACTGAAAATCTAGAAAAATGATAGTGAAGGAAAGGGAGAAAATAAGAAACAAAGACAAAAGCGTTTGGAAGTAGTGATAGAAGAAAACTTAGGACACAAAGAAAGTTCTATAGGAAAAGATAAAGAAGAGGGGATAGAAAAAATTCTGAAGTTAGTGCTTGTGACAAAAAGAGATGCTCCCAGCACAGCTAGCTGGAATTTTGTAAATAATTATGTCATTGGTAAATATCAAAATGATTCATACAAAATACTTGTGTTACAAATGTATTAGGAATGTATGTAATGTATATCAAACTGCTCTGTACAGATGTTTGTGTTGAAAAGGTATTTGTAAAAATGCTGTGTTTAAAATGTATCCACAGTGTGCCCTACTAGAAGAGAACAGAAATGTACATGCACTATTGTAACTGTTATATATTTTAACAATGGAAACTGGAATACAGTGAACTTTAAAAAAATCTGAAATTAAATTTCTTTATAAGATACAATAAAGAAGCTACCTCTCACATTTTCAATGCAGCTAGAGACACCGTGTATGTGCAAGGAAGCTTTCTGTATTGTCCTTTGAATGAACTAATTGCTACTTTTGAAGCATGAAGGAATACAATTATTTTATGACTTCTGGCATCTGCCAAAGATCTGAGGAAAAGCCCTTGTCTGTATATTTTTACAGGTAGATGCTAAATGCTGCCCACTTCTAGCAATAGGGATTTTGGACTGGGAATTAGAAGTCATATGACTGGAAATGATGTAATTCTTCAAGCTATCCCAGAAGTAATATTTTAGATATTAATTTAAGAAGTCTGTTAGTGAGATAGAGAAATCTGCATTATGTCTTGGACCTGACAACAACAAGAACCATTCACCACATTATCTGCCTTGCTCTACTATTATGTTCTTAGGTTGTAGTAGTTTTCTTAGGTTCAGTCAGGAATATAGTGAAGCTTAGTTTAGATACTTTTCTTTTATTTATTTGAGACTGTCCTGCAATGTTGTTTTAAATATTTCCTGTGGTTTTGAATTCTGATCTCACTGTGAATATATATTTAGTATTGTCTTGTTCTTGTATTATTTATTATTAAATATATTTAAACCTTTCATTGTGGCTGATTTGTGTAGAGATATTTAAGTTTTGAGAGTAGTTGCATATTTATTTGGTGACACTGTATGGGACACTCCTAATAGCCTTGCTCTTGGTCAAGCTACCATTTGTGTTAATATTAATATTACAAAGTAAGATTGGACACCCTTTGTTAAGGGCCTTAAAGTAGCTGATAAGGGGGACCAGTGGCAGTAATAACTGCCTTATAGTCTGGGCAGAAGGGGGCATAGCTAGTAAACCTGCACCAGCCTTTCCCATGTGTGTGTGTGTGTGTGTGTGTGTGTGTGTGTGTGTGTGTGTGTGTGTGTGTGTGTGTGTGTGTGTGTGTGTGTGTGTGTATGTCAGCTACTTGGGCTGGAGCATGAAGCATGGTTAGACAGAGAGGGTGCGTGGGGTCTTGGCTTGGACACTCATCTGAGATCTCAACTCTATAGCTGTGCCAGTGGATAGTCTTACTGGGGATCTGTAGGAAGAGTGAGAAACCAGCCCCAGACTGGCTGTGGTCTCTGTGAGCTCTTAAGGGAAAGTGCACTTGATGCAGAGAGCTGCATCTGGAAATACTGTATGTGTACCTTTCATCCTCCTAATGAATGTTCCCCCCACTGTTGTCAGTGGTGAGGATTAAGGATCCTTGATTACTGGTCTAGTGAAGGGTCATCACAGGTAAATATAAATTTGACATCAGAGTAATGAAAAAGAGGAAAAAATTTATTGAAAAAAATAAGAAGATATAAACTGGAAAGTAGTAAAAGAGATGAAAGGTTCTATTGGGAAAAAGCAGATAGAAAGATAAAATTTAAAGACATTGGTTAGAAAGAAAAGAAGAAAGGAAATGGGTGATATAAAATGAAAGAGAAAAATAAGTTAAAAACAATAAGCCTAAATATAATATAATTTCACATACATTAATATAAAGAGAAAGTATTAATTTAAGAATCCTTTCGATGAATATGAATAGTGTTAAGAATATAGTGAGAAGGATATGAGTGCTAGAATGGTGTAACAAATGTGATGCAGGTATAATTGTTTTAGAAAATATAAGATTTTTAACAAATGAAGAAAGACTACAAACAGAGAAAATATGAGGTGGAGATATAATATGGAATTTAGGATATGTGCAGTGCTCAGGACTTGTTATACTATATAGAAGATCAGTAAAAATATTGGTAATACCATTGGTAAAAATTTGAAGACTAACTATTGCAGATCTAAGATGGTAATAAAAAATGTATAGGATTATTGCATTGTATGTGTATATTATGTGTAAGTAAAGAGATAATTGATTTCAACAAATTTTGGATTATATAGTGGTAAATATGAATATTGCAGTGATAGGAGACTTTAAGTGTCACTTAAGGGGTAAAAGAAAAAAAGAAGGAAATTATGCAAACATGGGAGAAGTTATAAGATGTGGAAAATTAACTATTTGGAATAGAAATGTTTGGACATATAAAAGAGGGGTGCTTAAATCTGAAATTGATTATTTTATAAGAATGGAATAAGTATAACAAAAGGAAAGGTAGTAGTAACAGGATTTGCAGACCATCTGGCAATATGGATAGAAGCAATTGAAAATAAAGAACATATTAGAATAGGAAAGGGTATAGAAAGAATATATGAAAAAGAATGATATGAAACATGAAAAATGTGACTATTACAGTTATGGAAAGACCATATTTCTTTGAGAATAATTTATATTAATTGGTCTAAAAGGTGGATTAATTTTAAAAAGAAATGCAAAAGATTTTATTTAAAATGACAGAATGAGGTGAGAAAGAAAAGTATGGAGAGAGATATAAAAATGCTTTAATAGGCTTAGAGAAGAATAAAAGACAATATTATAATAAAGAAAAATAAATATATGAAAGAAATCATGAAAAAACAAAGAATTATTGTTTAAACAAAGATATTTTGTACAAGAGAAAGGGAAGAAGTATCAGCATATTTAAGTAAAATAGTGAAATACGACAGAAGTATAATGACAGAAATAAAAAAAATGAAGAAGGAGAAATAAAGAGTACAGAAAAGAAGTTTATGAATGAAAAACAACACCTTGTTGGCAGGGTCACAACTCAAAAATGGATAGGAAGTAAACAAACAAAAGAGTACAAAACTACTTAGCACTTTCATTCTAATTTATTTTACACACACAGAACTTCTTCATAAAATAAGTTGCATTTCATTCAAAGCTATGATACATTCAAAAAGTCCCCAAAAAGTCTTACCCAATCATTTACATCCAATTAATGACATCATTTCCTGTTGTAAAGTCACATCTCTTTCTTAAAAGTACAACACGCTAATATATCTTAAGAATAAAACCTAGCTAAAAAGCTTTAAATTTAAAATACATTTAACATTAATGTGCTCATTGAGCTCTGGAAACTGAATGACCCTTAGGAAGACTTGCCACTTCAACTCTCTAGCTTCTAAAACCTTGTTATAGCTCTTAACAAAATGCAAATCATTTACTTATTCTAAAACTGAAAAATGAAACTTTCTAAAACCTACACAGTTGGGACTATGTTTAGTAAGAGAGATAGTGACATCCTGATATTTAATAGCCTTTAAATGTTTTCTAATCCTGGTCCTTAATCTTATACTTTTTCCAACATAGAAAGAATTGCATGCGCTACAACTTGCATCATAAACAACATTTTTGCTTTTACAGTTACAGTAATTTTTGGCAGTAAAAAGCCTATATAAATGCCCAAAATAAACAGAATTGCTGCTACAAATCAACATTGTTTACAATTCGTGCAAACATATGTGCCTTTCCTACTAAGCAATGGAGTGCCAGTTGGATAAAACTAACAGCTACTTTAGGTTACAAGATTTTTAAAAACAAAACTTGGTGTACTCCCAATAATCTGAGTTAACTCATAATTACCTGTAATAATTTTATACTTCTCAGTTAATATTTTGTTAATAGTTTTGCTGTCTAAATTAATAGATAAAGGAAAAGCGCTAACCTTAATCTTGTCACTTAAACAGCCATCTAACATCATGTTTTCTTGGTTAAAAGTGATACCAGATTTCAAAATGGGGGAAACTTAGTTGTACATTGCCTAATTACTTTGGCACTAATTTTTGTCAGTTCTTTAAACAGATAACTCTACCCAAAAATAAATCTGTAATAAAACTAATTTCCTTCATAAACATATTTTCATCACTAATAATGTGACTTACTCTGATAAGCTGACCCCAAAAAAATGTTAAGTTTCATAAAAGTGGGATGGTGACTGCAAAAATGCAAATAATTATTAGTAAAAGTACTTTTTCTGTGAATCCAAGAAATGTTTAAAGGTAAAAAGAGAATATAAGAGAATATGAGAGGTAAAAAAATTCTCAGAATAAGTGAATAAGGAATTTGAAAAACAGACTAATTTATATGATTTGGATAAAGTTCTTGGACAAGTAAATATATAAATTTAGATGAATAAAACAAAATCCACGTCAGCAGAACCAGCAGCAAAAAGTCCAATATTAAGTGTTTTATTAACATCCACTTTTCGTTCAAGATAACTGAACTTCTTCAGACAAACATCAAAAGGTAACAAATGTAAAAAAACTCCTTAAATGCACAATTAACAACACATGGTTAAACTGATTAAAACTCGCTGATATCAATATGTGGGAAAAAGCTGATCTCAAAACTTCTTAAAGAGCTACTACCTACAAAAATCAGATCTTTACAGATTGTGTTTTGAAGTCAAACAACTAACCAAAATGAAATAAAAAATTATCAATGAAAATGTGTTTAAACATAAAGTGTTTAAAACCAAGAAAAACATAATAAATGGAACCAATTAATAACTTAAAATAAAAAGTAAAACATAAAAAATAGTAAGTCATAAATGGAAAATGAAAATAAAAAATAATAAAATTACCTCTGCATACTTCTGAGTTTCAAAATGCAAGCTAAACTTACTCTGTCATTAAGACCAGGAGGTCTGTATGAACAGAGTTTCAGCTGCCAAATCACTTCTAGGCGCTCTAATAATAGCTGAAAAGGACCCCCCCCCTGATGTCAAAGGAAACCTGTCCTAACACCCTAAAAGTAATATTGGACTTTTTGCTGCTGGTTCTGCTGACGTGGATTTTGTTTTATTCATCTTAGTTTGTTTCAACTTTTGTTGCTTCAAATATATACATTTGACAGCAGGCCCAGATGGGCTAGGATAGTAAATGTATAAAAAACTAATGGAATGGCAAAAATAATATTTTTAAATGTTTTGAATGAATGGTTAAACAAAGGTTTTGCTTATAAGGAGGTGTATAATGGAATATTAAAATTTATATAAAAAGAGAGAGAAAGAAGATATAAAACACAGAACCCACTGGTATTAAATAATATAGATTATAAAATATTTATGAAAATAATGCAGAAAAAAATGGAAAGTAAAATGAAAAATGTAATGGTTGAAATCTTATGTGGTATAAAGGGGAAGGGGCATCAAAAACTGGTGATGACTGTAAGAGAAATTGTGACTGACATTGCAAACAGAAGAAAGGATGTGAAACTTGTGGTAGGGGACATTTTTAAAGCATTTGATACAATAGAATATGATATGTCATGGGAAGTAATGAAGACATGTAATTTAAGTAAAATGATTAGGAAAGTTTGTATAGCAGCATATAGTGATAATAAAATAAGAATTCTGGCAAATGGTTGGATGGAAATGAGAAATGGTTTAAGACAAGGATGTCCTATGAGTTATATTTTCTTTGCTTTAGATATGAATGTGGTAGTGACTGAGGTGAATTTTAAAATGAAAAATACAAGGTATGTGATGCAGTTAGGAGTAGAGATGCCAGTGTTATTGGCATATGCAGATGATATTATTATAATAACTAAAAATAAAATTTGAATGAGGGAAGTTGAATGCCTAAAAGAATTAGGCATGGCATTGAATAAATATAAAAGTAAATGACTGGAGATGTGGAGCAGACAGGTGGTGTATAATTTACAAAGAAAGAAATTTCAGTGTTGAGAATACAATTTGGTAATAGTAAAATGAAAAGATTGCAATGGAAAAAGTTATCAGATGAATGAAAGGAATTTTGTTTTTTTTGGAAAACGTAAGCTATCTTTTAGAAAAAAAGTTAGTTTGATAAATTTGATATTGATGGGAAATGGTATATTTATCAAGTGTTAATGATTCCTAAAATATATGAAAAACAGTTATTGCAAGTGATTTTTACATTCATATGGGGTTCTAGATTAAACCCAGTAAAGACAGGAGTGTTCTTTATGAATAAAAATTAACTAGCATTAGGATTAATAAATATGGTGGTATTTGCAGCTTCTATAAATTTGTGTAAGGTATTGAAGTGGATAAACAAAGGCAAAGAGAAATTAGTGGTAAAATGGCTAAATATGAATAGGAAAAAATGGAAAACAATAAAAACAAATACAAGAGAAAAGATTGTATAAATAAAGAAATGGAAATTTGTTAAGATAAAATAAGAATATGGAAGACAAAGACTGATGAGATAAAAAAAGGACAAAAAATATAGTACAAGATTATAATGATACATTACTTTTGCGTTAACCCATGGTAAAATCTACATGAAGAAAATAATTAAAGCTGTAAAAATAAGAAATACATGGGTAATAAGAGAACAGTGTCAAATTTTGCTATGGAGACTGGTAAATAAACTACCAGTAAAAGGAAATATGCCATATAAGAAGATAAGTAAAATAATATGTTTATTTTATGTGAAAGAAGAAACCACAGAATATTTTTTTAAATGTAATAGAGTGGTGAAGTTATGGGAAAAGTTATGTAAATTAGAGTTTTTTGAAGATCTTAAAGATGGGGGCGTGATAAATATGGGCATGATTAGATATGGGTATTATAAGAATGGGAATAAAGAATTTATAAAAAGAGGAAATAAAAAAGTTAATTTTATGTTGTATGTATCATTTGGAATTAGGGAATAAACAGAATTATGTTTAACAAAAAATGGGTATTGGCAGCCATGTTACAAAAATAATCAGATGCGGGTCTATATGATAAAACCAAATGTTTAGGTTGTCAAACACCTAAATGGCAAAAGTTGAAAACTGCGAATGGCCACTTCCACAAATTTTTTTACAGAGAAAATATTCACTTGGCCGGTGGACAGGAAAACAAATTTCAAACCCTAATCAAGTGGGGGGCTTCACCACCCACACACCCCCAACTAAATATACCAACTCTGAGATCACTCTACATTGGGGAACAGGGCAAATTCCCAATGCCGGCCAAGCAAATATTTTCCCTGTGAAAAAATTCAGGGAAGTGGCCGTTCGCGGTTTTCAGCTTTCACTGTTTGGGTGTTAGACAGCCTAAACATTCAATTTTATTATATAGACCCTCAGATGCTGGCTGTGGAAAAAGGATTGTGGGCCTATTATGGAAAATAAGGATGAAAATTTATAAGGATGGATATCATAATGAAAATATGATGGTAATTATTAGTGTGTAGGAACATGTGTGTGTGTGTGTGTGTGTGTGTGTGTGTGTGTGTGTGTGTGTGTGTGTGTGTGTGTGTGTGTGTGTGTGTGTGTGTTTAAAATCATGCAAATTTGTTAATACACTACTATGTAAATAAGATTTTGCATGAATAAAGGACTCCTATTCTTTCTGATTGGTCTGGTTGGTGTTGTGAGATCTTTTACATCCACCTGATCTACTACCAACTCATGCAGATGGGGCCTCGGTTTAATGCCTCATCCAAAGGGCAACATGCTCAGATGTGCAGCATCCCCTAATGCTGGTGTGGGAATAGAACCCACAGCATTCTGCACCAAAGGCAGTTGTGTGCTCCCTGTCACACTACTGGCACTGGTCATGTTAAATAGAATAAATCTTGACTTTCCTCCTTCTGGTTTAACTAATTTTCTAGAACATCTTAATCTGCTGTGACAAGCAGACACACATACAAACACACACACACACACACACACACACACACACACACACACACACACACACACACACACACACACACACACACACACACACACACACTCACTCACTCACTCACATATTCTATATAGCTCTCTCTTTCTCTCACAAAGGGGCCTGTGCCATAGCCTAAGCAGCTGATCTTTACACCAAGATTTTGTTCTTCCCTTTTCTCACCCTAGTATTTTCTGAATGTATGTCTTATTCAGTGGGAAAGAAAAATATATTCTGTATGCCCTTTCTAGACGTAATACATTTCTGACAAAATAATCATGTAATTCAAAACAATCCTGTAGTACTACTGAAATAAACTGAATTTTGAAGCAAATATTTTGTCATTCAGTAGTACTACAGGATTGTCTTAAATTTCAGACTGTGTATGTCCTCATGAAATTCCTGGTGCAAAGGAATCACATAGTCCAAACGACTATGTGGCTGTATTGTAAAATACTCAAGAATGTTTATGATCCACCTTTGAGCCAATAGTTGCATCAAGTATATCTAAAAACAGAACATTTGTTGGCATTTATTTATTTTTATTGCAAGCACTTATTGGGAAAGAAAGTGCATATAGTATGGGATTCTTGGCATTTAATACAGATACATGATGGTATTCCTTTTAAAGGTAATATTTTATATGTGACAGTTAATATTCTTAATTTGTTTTCTGTTATACCTCATGATGTTGGTTTGCAACATTTTTCCAACATTCTGAAGGATGACAGGAGTATTGAGAATAGAGACATTTTAGTGATACTGGAGGATGTAGACTTGGTTTTGAACAACAATTTTGTTTTTTTTTCAGTGGGGAATACTACCATCAGACATTAGGTGTTGTGAGGTAGCAAAAATGTGCCCCCATATAAGCCAGGTCCTAGCAGATTGGGAGGACAACTTTATGTTTGGTTCTCCATTTTTTGGAATTATTTTTCAGTTCTTTAGGTTTCTGGATAACATCCTAATTTTGTGAGAGGGGGATGTAGCATCTTTTTTGTAATTTGTTGACTACTTAGGTCATACAATCAATTTCTTAATGTTTACTTATGCCGTTGATATGGACAGAATTAAATATCTTGATGTCACCCTTAGTAAGGACAAGGTGCAAGTGAGATACTTATCTAACATATTCTGCAAGGAGACATATTAAACTCATTTTTGCATTACCACATCTGCCATCTTCTTTTCCAAAAAATAAATATAGCTAAAGGATAGATGGCATGTCTTTCAAGATTAGATTCTGACAATCAAACATTTTTTGGGAGTTAGATAAGTTGCTTGATATGTTGAAGGAAAGATGTTACCCTAGAACCCTACTAAAGGAAATCAAGGATAAAATTGTTAGTGGGAGATGTAGTAAGTATGCCCCTATTCTTGGTGGGAATGAACCAGGAGTTTCTAGAAACACTGTGAATGAGGTGCCAATTAGCACCTTGTGGAAAAATATGGATAAAATAGGGGGTCTGGTTGCGCCATACAATAGGGATGCTTCAGTGGTGGTCAGCATACTTAAAAAATGTAGAAAGTAATATTTCCTGTTGAACTCAAGTCCACATTAGGTGATTCCCCACCAGTTATGTATAGTAGGTGCAAGAACGTAGAAAGCTGTTTGGAAAGTGGTTGTGTTAGTTTATGTAAAATTCTTAGGTCAAAAATGGGAAAATGTGCATGCTGTAAAAATTGCAAGTTTATTAATGATGTACCCTACATTAGTGTGGAAGCAAACAATAGGGACCCTATGGTGTCCTGGAAGCTTTAACTGTAGTTCCACTAGGGTGGTGAATATGGCCACCTGTACCTCATGTCCAGCATTTTGTGTGGAGAATACCAACATGAAATTGAAGGAGAGAGAATTTACGAGCACCTATATGATATTAAGAAGGGTAAACAGAACAATGCTCTGTATAGGCACTCATTGAAATGCCCTGCTTTTAAAAGATTAATCTTTTTTTTGTTATTAACCAGGTTGTTAGTAATGACAGAGGTGGGGATTTTGAACATTTGCTTGATTAAACGGAATTGGTTTGGCAATTACGTCTTAATGTTTGTAATGAGCCAGGCATTAATGATTCCCTTTTGTTGGTCAATATTCTCAAGGATAGGACTTCAAAACTTTGATTCTATTTTATAATTTTGATTGTACAGGGTTGAGATGTCTCTATAATATAAGTGAAAGGACGAGAAGGTGCACCATATGCTGCAGAATGTAAATTAAAATCTTCTCTTTGATGTAATAAAACACATTTATTGTATAAAACAATAAAACAGCTGCAAAGTAAGCGCTTTCGCGTTATAACAAACGCTTCATCAGACATAAAAGCACTGAAACATAAATCCCCTTAAATACATACTCTGATGTCACTACCCAATTAAAAAACAACAAATCAGAGCTCTAGTGCTCAACATCTCTATAATATAAATTACAATGATTTGCATTTGAATTATATTTAGTGAATGTGCTCTGTATTTTATATTACATGATATAAGTAATTCATTGTTTTTAAATAACATTTGTTATATGTCTTCTCTATGAGAGACTGAATTGCACTTAATTTATTTTTAATTGATTAGATAATTAGCAGGTTTGATTGACTGTTACATATGATTGGTTAATATTATTTAAGCACAGGGTGTGACTCTTGTTTGAACTGTGATGAAGTCCCTGGTGTTATGGTGGGAGATGAAAGTGCTAAGTTTTATGAGCTTTGTGTAATAAATTGTCGTTTATGAGGTGCGGGCTTTAGTGCATTCTTTGTTTATACTGTATGTTCAGCCAGTTAACAAAGCTTCATATTCGTTACTCACATGCCATACCTCCAGCCTTAGTAGAAGACAACATGCTAGCATATGACAAATGCACAAACCTCAATGCTTTCTTCCCCAAAGAAGGAGGCTGATAGCCCACCCTGGGCAGGGAAGTTAATAAAAGGAAGATTGAGGGAGTGTGCTAGTACTGCAACAATAGTCTATCTGAACATCTACTGTTTTTGTAAGTAAACTACAAAACTGTGTTATGTTCTTCATTAGATTACTGCTACAGTGTCCATTACAATATGGGAAGAAAGGGCGGCTAGAGAAGGACCAGAGTCCTGGATTGTCTGAAGAATAGCTCTGGGAAGCCAATTGAAACAGAATCTAATTTGTAATGTTTGATAAGGATATTAACTGACAACCAGTGTGCTGCTTTTAAAACAGACACCCTTTCGAGAAAGGCCTAGATGTGGCAGTTGCTCTGGTAGAATGAGCCTTCACATTCTGAGACATACTTTTTTCATGGTTAGAATAGCAGAAATTAATGGAATGGGAGCGGGAATGACATCTAAAGAAACTTTGTTTAGATACTGGTTGTCCAGTTTTCTTACCTTAGTAAGATACAAAATCTAGATTAGATTTTCCTTTAGTTTTGTTTAGATAAAATCTAAGTTGTCTGTAAACATCCAGGCAATGAAAAATCCATTCAACTTTGAGTTTCAGGATAGAAAACATAAAGCTGTACAGAATGATTAAAAGTAAATTCAGAAACGATTTCAGACAAAAAGAAAGGGTTGGTTCTGATATTCACTCTGTCCTGGTAAAAGACTATAAACGGCTGAACTGACATAGGGCCTATAATTCAGAAAACCATTTTGCAGAAGTTAAGGCTACCAGAAGGTTAGACTTCCAGGTTAAAAACTTTAGAGAAAAGCAAGCTGCAGCTTCTAAAGGGTGGTGGGTTTAACTTTTCTAAACCAAAATTCAAAATTCTTGGTGGTTTGATATGCAGCCTCCACTTTAGAAACTGTTTAATTTGAGACAAAGAAAAAAGAGGGTGGTCCAGTAGCAGACATGCTGAAATGTCCAAGAGGTGTATCATTGTAAAACAGTCAACAAAGCCAGAATTGAGCAATTCACACAGATACTGAAGAATTAGGGATACTCCTGCTTGAGATATGTTCTGTTCTCTGTTTCGCCAAAAAGGACGGAAATAGGAGGCAAAGACAGCCATAAGTTTTTTTTCTTTTGGGAGATAGAAGGCAAGGATAGTTACAAGTGTCTCTTTTGCAAGGAAGAGGATCTTTAGGATCTGTCACATTTTCCAATCAGTGTTCCAGTAATAGTAGTCCTGAGCACAGCATTCACAGCATCACATGTGCATTTAACTGAAACTTTAGTCACCTGAGATGCTGAATTAAGCATTTCTATAACATTAAATTTAGCTTCAGAATTTTAAAGGTTAGCTAAGGATTTTGCCGTAGTAAATAAAATGGAGAAATGTACATAGATATAGGTGTTTGGCAATTTATGGCCCTGATAACTAGGAAGAAAGAAGTATATAACTTTTTTTTGCTAAACCTGCCAAATACTCTGCTGTCTTTATTTTTACAGACAGGGTTCAAAGAAGGAAAAGGTTCTGATACCTCTCTCTGCGCTGAAGAAATAATATTAGGGTCAGCAGAGGGGTTTTTATAGTGGTACTTATGGGTATCTGGGACCATATAGAAGACATCAGGCTTCTTGGAAGAAGATTGTTGGGAATCTGATAGCAAAGATGCTGCTGAAAATGCAACATCCAAAGCTCCCAAAACTATGGGGATAGCCACATGCTTAGGAGAGTCCATAATGATATGTACAGAATACCCTTTTAGGGAGTCAAGGATGTCTTTATCCTTCCTTTTGAAAAAGTGTTTCATTTTTGCACTGGTGTCAATGAATGAGATTTCTTCATGTGGGGAGTCCAAAGATGGAGTGTCCTCCATCTCAGGTTTACAACCCTTGAAGAAAAGAATCTGAGAAGCATAATCCAATTTTTCATGATTAGAGTCAGATAAAATGTCTTCTTCAAAATGATGAAAAACTCTCCTCCGCTTAATAGGTGTGGAAGAGGAAGAAGCAGGGAAGCAGGACTGAAAAGACTGAATGACTTTGAACAGTCCCTCGGCAAAGTTAAACCAGTATTCCTCACTCCGCTACTGAGACAGGGTAACAGAAGGGCCAAATGCTTAATCTTCCACTTTTTGAGAGTATCCAGATTAACCATCTTAGTTGCATGAGATACATGCCAATGTTTTTCCTCATAGGTATCTGATGTATACATGTCTTACCCTCATATAGGATAAGTCATGGTTCTCCTTTCCTGGCTGAGTTCACTGAATGAAGGATATGTTCAGACATGAAAGAGTCCTGCTGCACAGTGACCTTCAGAAGGAAAATATTAGACTGTCCTGGAGAAGCAGACCAATGGTTCAAGGGCTGATTATGCACCTCAGTGGAGTCATCAGCCACAGACCGTACAATGGAGGTGGACATGAAGAAATCGCCTCTCTCTTCGCCATTTTCTTTTTTCTTACCTGAGGGAGAAGGTCTGCCACAAGTTAATCTATCAATATGGCCACTTGTACTAAGACCCTCAGATGTCTCTTTTCAAGAAACACACAAAGCTACTTCAGTCTATTACTAATGGCTTTCAGAGTGAAACATAGGCACTGAGAACATGACCTAATGTTTTCTTCCTCCAAGCAAATGAAACAACTAGAGAGCAAGCCTTTATATAGGATTTTTCTGCTCTCTTTTTTTCTCCCTTTACATTCATCTGGACAGCCATTTCAATGTCCCATATCCATTGCTGAGTCTATCAGCGACTCCAATCTACACCCCCTGACTAAAACCAATATTATGCCAGGGTCAGCATGGAGACTAAGAACAACTTGGGGGGATTATGCTGTCAAACATACAGCCAGAATGGGTTCTATTTTAGCAAACCCCTGGTTGCTACCCCAGCGTGTGTAATGACAACCTCCATAGGGTCATATAATAGTAAACTTTGCTGATCCACTCCCCTCTTTGGAAAGAAGATGCTGCCCAGCCTTTGGCTGTAGCACATCAAGACTGGCTTCCCAGCTTCTGCCAGGATGCTCCAATTGCTTTATGTGCCTATCCACATGCCCCCCCCTCCCAGGATGGGCATTCCCATTCTCCCTGTCATTCTGTCAGTTACCCAAGCCACTAAGCAAATCTGGGTCAACTGTGCTACAGTTGGGGCTTTAACCTTCTACACCATCAAAGCATCTCTAAGGAGTCTTTATAGGATCTGGTGTCCAAAACCACTTTATAGGATCTGGTGTCCAAAACCATACTTGCCTTTTATGGCTGATATAAGCCAAGATGTTACACAAGTCTGCAGAGAAAAAGGAAGGGTCCCCATTTGGGTACTTATGTGTTTGCATATGGTACTACAAGACACCTAGCTGATAAGAGTAGGCATAAGATTAGTACCAACAAGAAAGCTCTGATTTTTGCCATATCCAGATGTCTCTCTTATACTAGCAAGTCCTTTTGTTCTAAGGGCAGACATATGGTGCAAAGAAGTAGCCTGAAACTTTATAGACTGGCCATATGTACAATATCTTTGGCAGGATACATCTCATATTGTAATGGATATTGCAACAGTGATGTCTAAAAAACTTCAGAACTTACAAGGCCAACATGATCAAGCAATATGGCTGAGGCATGAATCAGATGAATGCAGCACTCGTTACATGTCATTTGCTTAGACTTCAGCAGAATGTTATCTCAAATGAAGCTAGGCAAATGAGCTAAGAAAGAAGATAACAGAGTGGATCAAATTATGGTAATGAGACAAAGAACAGATTAATTCTAATAGACAAGAACAAGCCAGTCACTAGGAGATGCTGTAGGACTGTGTGGTAAGTCCAATGGTTTCTGAGGTGAGATGGTCATTATGGGTAACACTCAAGGCTTGGTCAACATGGTGAGTTTATATATGAATAACATTAAGATTAAAGCCATGACTGACAACAGAGGAAGCATTTAAGATTAAATTAACAGGTTGACTGAGTGGTCCAAGAGGTAGCAGCTGGAATGCAATCCAAAAATCTGTAAGGAGTGCTATGAATGACAGCAGCTTAGGAAAAGCTATGGAACTGTAAGGTGAAACTGTAAGGGGGGAATAATCTGTAGGTAATAATCATAGTATGAATTAATCACTGCTGCCAGAATGAGAAAGTGCAAGGTAAAGTACTCAGAATGCTGCCTTGGACAGCAAGGAAAAATGATTCAGATCTAAGCTTCCCAGAGTGGTAGGATCTCACACTTCATTTCTAGTATTGTGTCAAGTTGTGAGTAAGTATGAGGAGAGACACATAGCGTGACAGGGAGGCATGATCTGAATGTTCAGGCTGCTTATGTTTGGGATGGAAGATGAATTGTGGAACCCGAGAAGGAAATAAGAGGAAGGGGTGTCCAAATAGGTCCTGAATATGGGAAGTTTAGGATTAGCATAAAAAGATATGAGTTCTTAAAGAGGGGTGAATGTGTGTGAACCATACAGCTGCCATTGGTGATGGTTGTTAGTCTAAAGATTTTTAAACAGAGGTAGAACAGATGTGAAAAGGAAGGCTGAGTGGCTATAAAGTGGAGACATCAGCTGCAAAGAGTACTACCTGCACCTTCAAGCGACCCATCGAGGCAGCCATTTTCAATAACTTTTGCTTATATTTGAAGCTGGTAAAAATGGCTCAGAAGGAGGCTAACATAGCCTTATCTGGCCATGAATTTCCAAACTTACAGAATTTCTACCAGCTGTATAATAAGTACAAAATTACTGTCAAATTACATATTCTGTCTTATTTGTCCCTGTACTAGCTGAAGACTGAATGTCCAAACAGTCTTCTCACAAACTCATTATCCCAGTTTACTCTCCTTACATCAATCAGATAGAAAAGGACATCTTTATGATTTTAAGGCCAGCAGTAGGTGGATTGGGTACTCTAAACTGGCAAAAGGTGTGAGTGTGCATGCAAGTATGTAGTATAGAAGAACAGTGTAATCCTTGGCTCTAGATGATTGCCACTGGTGAAGTGGCACCCCAACCCCATGTGCAAAAGTGGGACAAAGAATTTGTGACTGGATGGATCTAAATTTTGGAGGGTTATGTCTTTGAAGCTGCAGTGCCAACCCTTTGTCATTTATTTTCTCTATCTTGGAACAAAATTCTTTCACTTTAAATGTTTGAGTGCAGAGTTGAGTATCATCTTGTTTACTGAAACTTTATCTGAGAATTACAGTTTGGTATAAATGTTTTCTTAAATTATTACTGTGAAAAGTATGCTTTATTTCTATTTAGTGCTAACAAATATTCTGATGCTGGTGTTTGTAATGTTCAGCTCCAGTGACTGCATACCATTCAGTCACACTCAAGCACACAGAAATACATACAAAATATTGCAACATAATATATTACGTACCCAATAAGATGGTTAAAATGGAATTTCAGTTATGAAGTATACTTATAAATCGATGCATTTGAGTTGGTGCTATAAAATCACTTATTTTATTTCAATATCTGCTATCTTCTGTAAATTTCCCTGAGTGACACAATACAACTTTCTCTTAGTATTCAGAGGAATGTGTGTCATTTGTAACAATAAATATTCTAAAACACTGGTGAGTCTTTATGTAGCTTCCACTCTAGTAAAGCCGAATTGTGAGAATCAGGGAAAAGTTATTGGCAAATTGTTTTTCACTTTCTTGTTGTAAATGTGCTGATAACTGGACTATAGCCTTCTGCTTGACAGAACATACATATTTTTAGTCACATTTGTTGTTGGACTGCCAGCCTAACTGGCATACCTATATAGAAAAATTCAAAAACTATGCTAACATGCAAATTCAATTCATAAAATATATTTTAAGAGCGCATGTTTTAGTTATATACAATCCTAATTTTGAGGCTCTATAACCCTTTTTTCAGCTTCCACAAGAAATGCCTAGAAAACTGCATAAGAGGGGGCAGACAACTTATTAATATTTTATCACTGCATGCTGGAGAATGTGTGATCATATAACATAGCTGATGACTTTAAGAGATGGTGCTTGGCAGGTTGCCCAGAGCAGCCCCCACCCCCATCTTATTGTTGCGTGCATCATTCAGTTGTTGGTTAAAGATGCAGTAATTACAAGCCTGAATGCAACTCGCTGCAGGGTTAGAGCAACGTCAGCAATACACCACGTACATCTGAAACAAGGGCTGTGAGAAAATGATTTGCATTTATACCAGGAAAGCTTTGTGTGCACATACACTCACGTTGACCATCTTGCTTTCAGAAGACTTTACCTGACTAAAAAGCCAACAGCACTATTAAGCCACACAGCGGAATTTTACTGACTTCTGAGATACTGGCACTGTATCAGTGGAAACATGGAAGTACCAGCCTATTCAAGTAATGTCCAAGGATGCTGAGTTGACTGCCAAGGCTGCATTGTTTGGAGAAGTGCACTTCCTTTGTTCTTTAGTTGCTAGACTTCTTTATTGTTGTTCTCTTCCCAGCCCAACAAATAAACCTAAAGGGTATGTATTGATAAGCATTTTTATTTAAAAAATACAACAAAAAGAAAGAAAAGAAATGCAGTTTGACATATTGGAGGAAAATATTTTTTGTTAAAATATTGACCTTTCCTAAACCACTATTATGCTGTTTTTGTAGAATGTGATCAGAAAATTAGAGCATATTGAACTTCTGATATACTTTCTCTGTAGTTAACACTTTTACCCTGATGAGTCTGCATAAAGCAAAAAGATGTGACTAAGCAATAGACAGAAATAATCACGGTGACAGAGAAAAAATTAAAATAAAAAGCATAGCTCTAGCCTAGGAGGGTCTGCTTATGTTATCATGACAAAGCTTTTGGGAGTTGTGGCTAGCACTGAGATGGCAGCTTAAATTACACATCAATACAAACACTGCAACCATATACTTAAAAGTGTACATATTCTAGAAGACAAGTGATCTAACCTCACTCACATGCATACATACATACAAAACAAGCAATCCATACTCTAGTTCTGCATCCATTATATGTATCGCTGCCCCCTCATAAAACTTGTTTTATTTTCAAAACTGCGTTTAAAAACTCAAAATCTAGTTATATTACTTCATTCATCCATGTAGTTACAGTAAACAAGCATTATTGTTCAACCACAAAGATGATTTCTGTGATCAATCCTGTTTTGTTGTCATGTACCAAATGTTGTGCAAGCATGTTTAACATTCCAAATTAAAATTTTCCCATCAATGAAATTTGCTTATGGCCAAACCAAGCACATTAGTTAGATTCTCTTACAACTTCCTCCCTTCCAAAACAAAAAATAGAATGCCATTTTTTATGTTCCATTACAGGTGAATACTGAGAACCTGTTTTTACTTAAATAGGTGTTTTGAGTACCTCTACCAAGGTTTTAAGCTTTTTTTTTACTTTTGGCTTAATCTGACAAAATTTGTTAATATTCACAAAATTATTTCAAATTTCAAATTTTAAATTTATATTTTCTTATCTTATCTTCGTAGGTATATTCGTAGGTATATTCCATTAAAGTAATTCAAGGCAAAATAAGCTGTTTAGGTTTCTGTACTTAAAACATGTATTCATTAAAGAAAATTGTCAAATACTAGATTAATACTGTAGAAATGATATCATCAGTCATGTCAGTTATACAAGTATAGGCGCACATCACAATTATTTTGGGGGTGGGTGGATGAGGAATGTGCCAGCTTCCCAAACGCAGGTTCTTTCCTCATGAGGAGAAACAGAAAAGAACCTGGGTCTTGCCAGTTAGCTGGCAGAACCAGGAGAGCAACATGAGCATACTAGTTAAGGATGTTTGCCAAAGCAGAAAACATAAAAATGTACCTCATGCAGTTATGACAGACTGCTAATAGAAGTGCAAATCAACTAATTTTCAAAGTGCTTTGTTACATTATGTCAACACTGCTTAGTTTAGCACTGTACTGAGAAACTCACAGGATTTTTAAAGCATTCAGATTTGGTGTAAGAAAGTTTCTTAAGTAGTGAGCCTATCCAGAAAGTTTTGTTTAATATCATAATATGGAATAACACATTCTTTGTTTAAGAGCATTTTAAATCATACATAACATAATTGCTCAGACATTGTCTCTGGGATGCACAGCAGACTGCAAGAGGGTTACTGAGATGTTTGGTTAAGATTGTGGCTACATCTAAAATTATGACATTATTGAGCGCAACAGCTTTGTTCAGGATGTGTCTGTTTTATTCATATTCAAGTACTGAATATAATGTACAACCTAAGGAGCAGAAAAAAGTTTAATAGCAAGGCTACATTATTTATCAGGATTTACTCTGTAGATCAGACATATCAGGAACCAGTGTGCTTATTATTCTGAGACACTGATGAATGTTTTCCATGCAACCTGACACTGTACGTGATGTAAGATTACTTGTGCCTGGACGAAGAAATGGAAAATACTAAAGTAAATCTTTGTCCCCACCACCACCACCAAAACAAGTGTGTGTGTGTGTGTGTGTGTGTGTGTGTGTGTGTGTGTGTGTGTGTGTGTGTGTGTGTGTGTGTGTGTGTGTGTGTGTGTGTGTGTGTGTGTGTGTGTGTGTGTGTGTGTGTGTGTGTGTGTGTGTGTGTGTGTGTGTGTGTGTGTGTGTGTGTGTGTGTGTGTGTGTGTGTCTTGCTGTACTGAACATTAGTGAACACATAATTACATTCAATGATGTGACCAATGGGTCTGTGGTTACCAACCCCCTGAAAGCTTAACAGGATAACCAGGCCAACAAATAAGAAAAAAAAAAATCTACAGATATAAATAAAAGGGAAAGAGTAAGTAGACTGTTGAACCAAAAATGTATTCTAACCCATGATTTGTTTTGAGACATGTCTCAAAAGCACAGAAACATTTTGATATTTAAACATTTCAAATGCAGCCCTCCGGGTATATAGCTCAGTGCTATGAACAACTATAGTATAAAATTAACAGTGACATTTTCATTCATGATCATTGAATTGTAAACCTATGTTTTTTTGGTTGTTTAGTTTATTTGGGTTCTTTGGATGTCAGTGTTGCACAACTGGTAAGATGTTCACATATGATCCCAAGGCTATGGGTTCTAAACCAGTTTGGGGACAGGTCAAGCCTGGATCTAAGTGCTGCATAACCAATACTGTACTGAAAGTATATATTGCCCTTTGACTGATATAAAGATCTCTGGTTATGGGACTGTCCTGCTAGGTACACTGGAGGAAGTAAAAAAACCTAGAACATTGCTCATAAAGACAATAAGGAAATTTGTCTTTTCTCTTGGCCAGCAACCCCCTTGCCATAAAAGTGGTTTCTCTAATTTCCTGATATTGTGTGGTTGAAGGCATGCATACTCACTGCTGCCACATATTCAGACATTTCACTACTAGTCTTAAACATTGTACATATTGAGTGCATTGAGGTACAACAAATGCTATGTAAATGATGATGTTTTTTGTTTTGTTAAACTCTAACTGGAACTTGCCTCTAATATCCTTTTGTAACTGTTACTGGTTTTAGCAGCCTACCACCTGCATGATAACCAAGAGTTTGACTAACTGCATTTATACAAAATGTGCAGTTATCAAGCATGATTGCTACATTTAGGGTTTGCTTCTTTCCCCAAAATGCAGTGATCTTAGAGTTCAATGTATTAGGTTTAGGAGTACAGGGAGCAAAGCCACTATATTTGTGATTTTGTAGGCCTTATCCTTTCACCAGCAAGTTGACTGCTTTGCTTTCGATTAACTCATTCTTTGAGGAATTAGGTGTTCGAGGTATGACTTGGAACCATTGCTTTATCTCTTTCTCTTGCATATATAGGCTAAAGATTCATGACAAATTGTATTTGCATAACAGAGAGATGCACTAAGCATTATTGACACACAGCTCTTTCTGAAGCTTGCATGTTCTTCCCATGCCTGCATGGGTTCTGCCCAGAAACTCAATTTTCCTTCCATCCTCCAAAAACATGCTGGTTGATTGAGTACTCTAAACTGTGTACATATATTATAGCTGTCTCTTGTACTTATAGTACTGATTACAGGCTGAAAAGGGGACAACATAGACCATTTCAGTTACACAATTAATAAATGAATAAATTAAAAACTAAATACCAGTGTATAATGTTTAGCACAGCAAGAGTAATTAAAAAACATCCCACAATGCAGTAATGTAGTATAGCATAAGACTCACTGTCAAACCTGTTCCAGCACTTCAGACGTAGGTTATGAATAGCAGTACTTTACATGCCACCAGACTGGCATGGGGCTCCATGCTTTGCATAATCTGACTTGACTCAGTGGTAGGCAAGACAGTCTGCAGAGAACAGCTGCAGGGAGAGGTGTAGGTGCTGAGAAAGTGGCCTAAGGTACTCTTGGCATCAACCTGGCAAAAGGACACCATTACGAATGAATGGAAAATCAAAGGCACAGAAGAAGAGACACTCACTCACTTTAACTGTACCAACTCGGCTCTCTGTTGTAATATTATGACTACTAGTTACAGAAATGGACAAAGAAAAATGATAGAGTTGCTATCCTGATGAATGACACTCTGCTGCTCAATACAGATGAAACTCAAATCATTCAGAGCTGTAGGTAGAGAAGCAGTTACTGTGCACATAGCAGGAGGATTAATTCCTTAAGGTGACCAGCACTTACCTGAAACAAGACAAGGTACAAAAAACGTCAGCAGCACATTCTTCTCAGATGAATACTATAAAGCTGCTAACCTACTCTTGCTATGACACTTCAATATTCCATTGTGAAAGTATAACAGCATAACGCTAGGATAGTGTCTGCTTATAAAGATGCTCACATGCTGACAGCACCAATTAAACTGCTAATATGTTAGTCTGAATTCTGACAAAAACTTGTCAACACTACATGGACTTCGATGCATTACGTAATACACGCACTAATCACCTTCCCACACTTGCTACCTGAAAAGTATCTCCACACATGCTGCTACAATTATCAGAAGTGTCTGGAATCTAAAAAAGTACCACCTAAGATGATATTATTTTTATCTGCAGATGCCAAGAAGGATGAAAATGTCCTTACAGAAAGTGTTGGAGTGACATTTTTAATACAAGTGCTTTTAGGTGTTCTTATTAAAATTTCAAGAATGGTATATGTGCCCACAGACTAGTGAAAATGTAAGTGCTAGCAGGAGTAAGATTTTATTTTACTTATGTTTTGATTAATGAGTTGCCCATCTAGGTTGTGGCCCATTTTCAGTGTGTAGAAAAGCCCCATAACCAAGGTATAAAATAAACAACATAAAAAAAATTACAAATACTTGTCAGTAGCTAATATAGCAAAATACAAAAACACATAAAAAATAAGTACAAGTTGATAAAAACGTCGGAGCTGCCATGTAACAATATCTGGCATATTTTAAAATATGTTAAATATGTGTTATGTTAAACGTACATTAAATCTGAAATTGTTGTTCCTTGGAGAATTTTCCCCACTCCAAAGTTTAGAGTCAGTAGATTGGAGTTGCTCCTTGGATAATTCCCTTTTCTTGGAGTTAAATCTGTTTTATATTTAATATATTAGTATTGCTGTTTGGAAAATTATCCCTTCTCCAAAGTACAACAGTTTTATAGTTAGTATATTCCTATTGATCCGCTGAGAATCCCCCATGTTGGAGGTACAACAGTTTGAGTTATTCATAAGCAACATTGGTACAGGTGATACTACCAATCACACTGGTGGGGTGTACCCAGCTTGCCCCCTTACAAAAATGTTTTGCTAATTTTATGAGAAAATAATGCCTAATTATTTTACGTATGTGGACTCAGAATGTCGTGTCTTGAACTTCCAAAAGATGACAGTGCTTATAAATAAAGTTAAATATAATGACAGCTTGCACTCACACTGTTAGGTTGCTGCAGTGATGAAATGTCTTTCCCTCCATGCTGCAGTGATGTGGGACTGGATTATATCCAGCAGAAGGTGCATGGGGGTTGTAGGGGGAATGACCACCACACATTGTTTTTGTCCCCCTCTGTGTTTCTTGGCTATTGGGACAGATAAACCATGAATGATTGTTGTGGGTCAGCAGCTTTGCTGTTGGTAAGCAGAGTGCTTGTCAACTGTCATATACCAGCATAGATTTCCAAGCTGGAACTTTGTGCAGTCAGCTGAAGTCAGATGGTCCTCATTAGCTACCTTCACCAAAATGGGTGAAGCTGATTGCTTTACTGAACTGCTGCTTAGCAGGAATATGAAATACTGTAAATGAAAACAACAAACCCGGCTTGCTATGCTTTATTGAGCTACTGCTTATCAGGAATTTGCAATAAATGAAAACAACAAACATGACTTGCTAAACAGACTTATTTTATAATGTAAAAACCCATAAGAGTTCTAGAAGGGTATGAATGCTGTCTTACAGAACAGCAACAACAGTAATTTGTACAATACATCAGCACACTATTGATGCCACTGACTTAATTCATTACTATAGTGAAAAAAAACCACTAAAACTCTCCTTTTCTACAGATATCTGATACTGCATTGTACTACCGTTAGAGACCTAGTTCTGACATGATCTGTGGTGTTACCTCACCAAAGGGACATGAGAGGTAGCTGTAAGCTGACAGCCCATTTATTCAAAGCAGTATAAATCAAAGTATTAAAGTAGAATTTTCTAAATACAGCATCAATTGATTTTTATTTTATTTTATATGCATGTGGACTGTATCATAACAGCCCCTTTACAGTCACTACCTAGATATAAATAGACATGAAAAGTTTATCCATGTGTGCAAGTGTGTGTGTGTGTGTGTGTGTGTGTGTGTGTGTGTGTGTGTGTGTGTGTGTGTGTGTGTGTGTGTGTGTGTGTGTGTGTGTGCATAACAGCATTGTACAAACAATACTAATAAGGTCTAAAAGATTTCTTAATACCATTTAACAGTGGTATTTATAGTCCTGCTACTATCATATCAGAAGTCAAACCACTTTTGTTTGCTTGCGTAACAGTAATATTATGCTGACAGCCTGCATTGTAAACAGTAATAATATGAAACTGTTAGAAAAAATGTAATGTGACAACAGATAACAGATTCAGGAATTTTGTTCCAGATTTTAGGGACTATAATGGAAAAGGCATTTGAAGCACATGTGAAGAATGGCTGCAGCATGTCATGTTGTTGCAAAGACTCTAAACTTGACTACAGGGTTCTTTTATAAGCATTCAGGTTTAAAGATTTCTGTACGGACTTGTAATAGATCAGAACTGATCCTCTAAAAACTGAAAGGGTCAGTTTGAAATGTTGTACTAAATACAGTGGTGGGCCACTGTAATTTTCCCCTTCTTGGAGTTACAGCAAAGTGTTGCAATGGTCTTGTTTTCTGGGTGCACCTGTAGAAAAATGAATTATTTTGTTTTGCATTGTTTGAATTTTTTTACATTTTTTAGTTGTTAATCCTGCCAGAATAAGCGAAGCATATTCATTTGCTGATGTAAGGATACGCTTTGCCCGTGTTTCTTCAGCCTGCTTATTTACGTAGCAGGACACGTAACAGGATGTGGATAATAACAGACAGTGTTCTTTGACGTCTTGCCCATATGAACTGTGGTGGTTAATGCAAGGTCATTAGCATTATCCCCAAGTATTTAAAACCCTACTGAGATTCAATGGTGCTATCTTCTGGTGCATTTGTATAACAATTTATTTTATTCATAACCCTTGTCCCATGCTGTAACCATGGAGCTTGGGAAGCAGTGATACCATGCCTTCCTTGAAACATATTGGTTATCAATTAATTAACCATAAGCCCTCATGTGAGCCTTTATTTGCTTAACTACTGTCTTTTCTGGTTATTTGGCCAGAGGAGAAATCAGTGAGATCAGTCTGCTGCAACATTTGAGTGACAGTCCTGCTTTGGCAGTGGAATAACCACCACAGCTTTCTATAGATAAGAATCAACCCCATTAAGGGACAGATTCCCAAATTATTACCCAGGGGACCTCAGCTTTATTAGGTTTTGGATGCCCATTGAAGCTGTCCAAGTAGAAGAGAAATGAAGAGGAATTTCTTATTCACCTCGTCTGTGAGGAGGTTGTGGGGATATGCAGGGGGCATAGCAGTTTCACGAACCTTGGTTAGAACTGGCAAATTGGAGACTTGGGATGCCTACGTATATATGCTCCCACAAAAGGGAACCCCTCCAAGCATGGTTCAAACCAGGGTGAATGCCAAATTTTGGGGGAACAATGAAGATGTGATAATAAAGGGGAGTTGCAGTAAAAGAAGCAAAGGTCAGTGGCAGGAGGTCAAGGGAAAAAAATCTTTCCATGGGCAAACAAAAGTGCCAGTTGTAGTGATATCTTTATATGAACAGGTGGCCCAGCAGTAAAGGTGCCATATGTCAATAGAAATTTGGAATACAGGATATCAAAAGTATATACATATATATATATATATATATATATATATATATATATATATATACACTATTTCCTAGTTTAGAAGCAACTCTTGATTTCAGTAAATGGCTTTTACTTGGTTTGTTGTTCCTTTACAACAACTTATCATGTTACAGTGATATTTGTGATCAGTATGAGAATTGTGTTGTTTATACTTTTTCTAAGTATCTTTGCAATTTTGCAGTCAGCAACACCTTACCTTACTTCTGCTCCAAGCCAAGGAGTAGGGCTACCCATGGCATGTCCTTTCTTGCAAGGACAGAATATGGCTTGCTGAGGATGTATGATGTTAAAGAAGTGCTCAAGGGCAATATTGCAGTCTGTCTGTCTGTTGGTCTTGTGGACCATTTAGGATGAGTCAATGACTGCTAGTCTGTTCCATAGTTGTGTTTAGTGCTCTGCAACAAATAGTTTTGCCTTCAAACCAGGTATTTTCTATACAGAATATAAACAAAATGCAGCAGTGGTCCCTGAATATTGGGAATTTAGCAGTGGTAAAGCTGCACCCATCTGAGTAGTTTGTACATATCTTGTCCACCACCTCTTCCGTTTCCAGTTCTGAGGCTCTGAGAAACATGGTATTTGTCCAGCCTATTTTCCATTAGATGTTATCTTGCTTTAGGCATGTCTAAGCCCACCTCTCATCCTTCTTTAACCAAAATGTGGGACACTTTGTTAGACAAATGGGCAAAATGGGTGACACTTTTTTCAAACTTGAGAACAAAAATGGAAAGTATGGTAAATTCTACAACAGTAATACATAAAATATTTGCAAACTGCAGAGCATATCAAAGTAATGAATATTTATGTTCCCAAATATCACTGGGCAGCATACCATAAAGAGGTTTTGAGAATCAGAATGAATGACATACCTTCTAATGTAGGATACTTGAAGGCTATAAACTCAAGTGATTCTTAGTTTAGTAAGTCTGTTTAAACCAAGCTAGGCTTTGAGAAGTAGAAATATGTACCTGGTACTGCAGGCAGTGCTATTAGTTATCAGGAAATATATATTTAGTTTTTTACTGCATGGCCCAGTATCTAATGTTGCCAGGGCACCAAATGACAGTGATGTATGTAGCATTAGCATCACAGTATTGCTGTCAGAAGAAATTCAAGCATACTGTGAATGCATGAAGACACAAGAATACAGTTTAAAAATAGTTACTAACTACTATTACAACTTATGTACAGTGAACTCTTCTCAGAAGGTTCCCCGTGATTATGACAGTAGAAGTAAATAAAATAAAGGAATATCTTTGATTATGTTCCCCAGTTAAATTAATAATACATGTCAGTATCATAGATTTAGGAAGTAGTAGATCACTTTAGTTGTCTGAGTGGGTGTGGTTTCGGAGAGCAATAAACTGGAGATGCCAAGGTGGGTAGGGAAGAGCCCAATCTCCCTCCTGCTCGTAAGTCAAATCAGTTCCCAGATGAGGAAAAAGAAGAAAAAAGTTTGACTCTGCTCATCAAGGTGGCAAGCAAAGTAGAACAACTATACAAGTTTTACAAGTACAATTTATGTATGCATTATTTCTTTATTTATGTACGTATGTATGTATATTTATTAATTAGTTTGTTAACCAGGTGAGTGAGCTGGTTGATGACCCTTGTAAGTGATAACCCTGGCCATAAGACCAGAACAATTGCACAGTGCATTATACAAAAAGCATATATGAAAAGAAAACACAAAGCAATTTACACTCTCACATATACAGAATCTCATGGTTTACATATATTGAAGAAGAATATGGTCTGTGATAGGATATACACACTACAGAGAAAGAGAAAACACTCAAATAAGCTTAAAAAGAAAATATGTACATAAACCAGAAGAGAAATGTATGCATTGTACTATAGTTGAATTACACAGTTTACACAGAAAGCTAGTATAAAATCAATGTAGTAGCTGACTTTGTTGGCGTGATCTTAACCAGCATCTCTGAAGCAGATACATTTGAACTCCTGTCTATGGTTATTCATTGAAAGGTAAAAGCATTGAATGGCATTACATTGTAAATTCCATTCATCGAAACTTCCTCATGTGGGGGCTGTGCCCCCCTGTTAATTATATATATCAACTCCGAAATCATACTACAGTGGGGAAACGGTAAATCTGCTTATCTCTACCATAATGTGATCTTAGTTAGAATGGCTCAATGAACAGCATGCTCAATTATATATATATTTTTGTTTTGTGATGAATAATCATAGACCCTTTACACGCATTTGCTTACAAAGTTCTCATCGCTGTTGTTTGTAGTGGGTTAGTGTTATGGCTTGAGCTTGCCACTGCAGAGCATATTCCAGTATGGGAAGTAAAGTATTAATATCAACTGCATGAAGAGCTTTGAGTATAAGAAGGTTTGAAAAAGTGTAGGCCTCTTTTATCTCTTGAAGCACTTTGGAGGTTATGAATTTGGTGTGGTTATAAAAGGAAAAGGTGTTATGTTATTAAGCAGTACACCTGGGATCAGTTCAGTTTCTATGGGCAATACCTTTCCAAAAAGGTAATTAATAGTAAGTTGCAGAATTGTTGCTAGGCTTCTAGAATTAACGAAAATCATAAATGAGGATTTGTTTGCACTGATTGCCAGCTTCTTGTGTTTGTACCAGTTCCAGACTGAATGCCAGCCTTTTATTTCCTTTGTTAAAACAATGTCATCTGCATATAATGTATGGCATAGGCGAGGTAGATTCAGGAGTGATTTATTTACATAAAGGTGAGAAATGATTCTAAAATGAATCCATGAAGTACCCCACAGTTTGCAACTCCTGCTTCTGTAAATGTGTTCTTAGGCTGAGGTCATTTTTACAATTCTTTCATATAAGATGCTGCGGAGTCACAACTGACTATGCCTTTTAATGATAATCAAATTACTTGTACAGAAAGGGTGAATAATTTATTTACTGCCACCAGAAATCTGCTGGAGTTAGAATGAATAACCAAAAAATACTTGAAATGACCAGGTGATATCACAAAATACCTTTACAGAGTAGCAAATAATGTAAATTCACTCACAAGAAATGAGGAACTGCTACTTGCTATGAATAAATAAACTGTCAGTAGAAAATCTAAAAACAATAGCATTGAAGAACTAATGTTGCCATAAAGGAGCTGCAAAGTCTTCATTAACTATGTGCATACCTTCTACCACTAAAAGACTTATAATGCAGTGAATGACATTGTTTAAAGGTCAAGAATTGCCTGTATTGTAATTTTTGTGTCTTTCTCTATAACATAGTTCTGGTCAGATTGTCTCACTTGAAAAAGAAGCACCTTCAAAGACTTGATACAATATTTTTCTCGAGAAATGGGGAGCTTAACAACCTGTAAGAAAATAAGAAAATATGTATGAAAAAAGGTAGTCCTCCAGTTCTTCCAACAACCATAAGTAAAGTTGTCAATTCATAACCCAACTGAGAATGAATAAAATAAAAGTGTGTGACACTGTCATATACTGCCGTCAGATTAAACCATGACAGAGTCCACCTGGATTCCTAAAAACAAACATACTATGCTTCTGCCCTATTACAATTCAAACTAATGAATGTCTTCAAGAGTACAAGACACCTGCAGTTTAGAAGCAAAAAAAGTCAAAACTGAAGTGAATGCTATCTATTTTTTCTTAAGTTTATCCCTAGACATATACTGTTCCTTAATTTCTCTTACTCTTTTCATTTTGTTCTACTTTTTTCAACTCTCCTGCTCCTGGTGTATTTTCCCTTCTCTTTTCAGCTATCCACACATCCTTACTTTCCAGTCTCTCTTGCTCTTTAATTAAAAAGGAAGTTTATTTTTGATATTATTTGTACGTAAATTAACTTTTATTTCTTTTTTTAAATTCGTCTTACTGTACATACCAGTTTGTCATGCATGTCACATTCATTTAACTTCCTCATAAGTCTGTATTTATTATTGTATTTTTATACTTTTATGTGCTTTATTTCAATCATACCTTATTTTATATCTTTATTTTACTGCGTTTATTTTTCCTCAGGCTTCTACTGAAAATGGGTAGATAGTTCTGGCTAACAAATGTGAATAAATAAATAAATAAATAAATAAATAAGTGAGAAAGGTAAGCAGGCAGCTAGCTAGTCAATAATGAGATTAGCAGTATGTACAAGGTATCAAACAAAAAATACATTTCTCACAGGTATGTACTGACTTCATGGTAGCCCAACAGACTTAGAGAAAACCTAGTAGTTAGCAGTTTGAAAATCTTGTGTGTAAAATTCTTAGTGTAAGATGGCTGTTGTTCCTTTCTACCTGCATTGTTTACACGTTACTTGACAAAGGCTGAGATAGGAAGAACACAGGAGCACTTTAAATCTGCATGCTTATTTATTTTGTATATACCTGCAGTGTGTGCAGAGGAGACATACTGATTTAAGGGGCTGAACCCTTTAGCCTGTACAGATTGTAGGTACATGGTTTGATTCTTGTATACTATACAGATTCTCAGTACAGGTGCATGAAGCTAGTAGTAGCTACTGAGCATCCTATCATACAAAATGATATATGGTGCCAAAAATGAAGACATTTGCTTGCCAAAAGAATAGACAGTACATGCATTCATTCATATTCAGAAAAAAAGTATGTAGTATAAAACTGCAGGCTTTCAATTCGGTCTAAGAAGAAAAGTAACATTTTATGTGTGAAGCCTTCAGAGTGATTTTGTCTTTTGCTGAAACATGATACAGTTGCATCAGATAGTCTTTCACTGGAAGGCAGTTTGGCAGTAAACGTAAAGCTGTGAGTTAGACATTTTATTATGTCCGATTGTGAATGAAATATTTAAGCAACTTGAAAAAGTACAGTATGATATGAGAAAACTGTTACAGGTTAAGAAGCATATGAAAGTTGCAATATTTTGATGTTTGAGAAGCAGAAGGAGATAATGCTGCGGTGATAAAATAAAAACTCAGAAATTATTTTAACACAAGTAATAATCTGCTATTTTTTTCTCACAAAAGTTCCATTAGAGCACAAGTTTCTGCAGAGCCTGCAGATGCTTATATTATTGAAGTATTGAGTAAAATAATGTGAATCGAATGAGCAGTGTGATCCATATATGAGATAGCATTGTCCGTGACTTAAGAAAGAATTAAACAAGGATCCAGCTCTTAAGAAAAGAAGATTTAATATGCAATAAAGGAATACTTATCTACAGAGCTAGCTGAAGTACGACTTCATAATTTAAAGGGTTAACAGAAGATGTGGAAGATAGCACAAATGTAGGAGCCTTAAAAGGGTTTGAAGTAAAAATAAAGTGAGAAAGAGTCAAAACTGTAATGGTGGTGAGAGTGAGAGACCTGAGAAGCATAGCGTGTAGAACAAAGAGAATTTGAATAATTAGTCTTGTGTATTGAAAGTGGTGTAAGCAGAAGAGGAAGAAATTTATAGTACATAATCAGTTGTGTAAAAACTATAGAAACAAGGGGCTTATTTACTTGTCTTTGTAGACTGGGAAAGCCCGACTGCACCAAGCCTATTTCAGCGAAGGCTTGGAGAGAAAAACTCTATCATAGTACAGTTATATTGAAAGTATTCCTAAAATTACGGATGACCTACTAGCATGAATTGTCTCTCTACAGGAACACAATAAAAGGCTTGTATATTCACTAGATAGGAAAGGAAGTATAATTTCAGACTAAAAAAGGAAGTCCAAAATCAGAGTATACACTTGAAGTATATGTGTCACATCTCACAATAAAGATATCATAATATGCTTAGACTGATGCATAATTTTGTCACTCTCCATAATTTAAATTTGTGTTTCTGAGTAGTATCTCACAATCCTGCTAGGAAACAAAACAGTTGTATGCCATTCAGTAAGCAAATTTTATACTAGTTATGTGTACAGACCTTTGGCCTGATGTGCCTACTTTTCAACAGATTTTATCCCTATTTTAATGTCTGCACAATGAAAGCATGCTTTATGGCAAATAACTGTTTTTACTAATCTAGGTTACTTGCTAGGTTAAAATGCAGCAGACTAGATTTCCCCCGACATATGAACAATTCTTTTTTATAGTTCTGATGTTTAATCTAACCTCTTCTTCAAAACAGCCTTTAAAAGCTCTTTTAGAGCTGTACATATAAATTTCTCTTGACCTACTACAGTTCTGGCTTTAGCCTTAGCTTACTACATATCTTATATATTAATATATTCGTTTATGAATGTATCTATCACCATCTTTACTTGTTTTTTTCAAGATGTCTGTTATTTCTAGCATTTCTGCATTATCATTTCTACTTTTACAGTATACACATGACTTCTTTCTTTGCCAATATATAATCTACTTCTACATCATTGCTTTGGGTCATATGTTTTGCATATATTCTGCTACTTTACTGCTGGCGTTCTGCCTCTGACATCTGTTTTTTGTGTATTGTTACTCATCTCATACTTTTGTACACTTGTATTGTCACCCATCTCTTATACTTTTGCACACTTTTCAAAATTAGTTTATTCCTTGCATTTTGTGTGCACTTTTCCCAAGGCTAAGTAATGTCCCTCATGAGAAGGATTCATGACAGCACATTGATGGCACTAACACTGAGTACATAAAATTCAGAACCTGAAAATCAACAAAACATGAAACTCAAAATCCATTAAAAAGAACTAAGCATCTTTTGTAGGTAATAAGCCCCCTTAACCCCTTACTTAAATATGCTAAATCCATGGTCAAACAACCATGAAAAAACTGCAGACCTCACGAGGGTGGATGTTCTCACTTCCTTTCTGCAACATTTCAGTACACAGTTAAACTGCATCTACAGTTAAAAAAATCACAGATGACACAAAGTGTCATGCTCCTTCACACAAAAAATCCTTCAAACCTATACTGCAGAACCCATAACACAAATAACAAAATCCCAGACATATAAAGAATATGTAAAACAGTGATAGTCGCTATTAATGGATTTTGATATTTATGATCCAGTATTTGTGGATTCAACAAAAGTCAACTAATTAAAAAATGAATGGCCCTTTATAATCATACTATCCACACCGTACATGCATTGTCTTTTCTAACTCTGTCTCTTTTTAGTGGCAATTTCTATCTGTCTCAGTTCACTTTTCTGTATTAACTATCTTTTTTCTTTGTTTCTGTTTCATCAACTTCTTTATCTTTATTATCACTCTTGTGTACTTATCTGATTTTTTAATGTCAAAAGATCTGCAAAGTGGGGGTGGCACAGTGGCACAGCAGATAGCGTTGTCGCCTTACAGCAAGAGGTTTGCCGGTTTGATTCTTGGCTGGGGTGCCTTCTGTGCAGAGTCTGCATGTCTTCTCTGTATTCACATGGGTTTTCTCCCACATTCCAGAGACATGCAGAAGGTGGATTGAACATTCTAAATTGGTCATAGCTGTGAGTGTAGTGTGGAAGAACTACAGCAGTAGGGCTAGCCATCCAGAGTTATAAACCTTGGCTCTAGATGATTGTCATTGTTAAAGTACCACCCTGACCCCATGTGTAACAATGGGAAAAAGGCATTGTGGATGGATGGAAAAGATCTGCAAAGTATAAGAGTTTGTTTAACTTATCCTTCTGGTTCAGCCAGTAAGTTCCTCCATACAGTGTCTATATTTTATTTTAGTATTAATATCAGTGACTTCACCATTACCAGTTAGTGCCATTAGCCGAGTGTAATGCCTCTCTGGAGTCATGTTGTTTTTCCCCTGGAACTTTGGAATTTATGTATTTCATATTCTGTATTTCTTTGCCTCAAATTGGCTATTCAGTCTTAAACTTATGAATTCACTGTTTAGCTTGTCTAGCACAGTTTGGAATCTATTACCTGCCCCTGCCTTGGTTTCATATATACATACAGGTGCCTTCTTGATGCATGTCATGGTAAAATATTTACTGCTTCTGCATGGTTCTGAAATCGACTAACCAGATTTGGCTTGTATTTTGTGTTTCACCACCTATTTCAAATACTGGCAAGGAGTCTCCACAAATGCCTTTTATTTATGTTTGTGCTTAAACTCCACATTATCTTGCATTCTATTATAATATCATATAACATTTCGCCCAGTTGTGGTCTTCTATTTCAGTTTTACTCTGTGGAATGAAAAATGCACATGTAAATAAATAAAATAACATTTTACATGGTATATGCATCTTTCAAATGAAAAAAGCACCATTTCCATGGTGTTGTCTGTGGACTTTCAAGTGGCAAAAATTATTGGAATTCATTAAATGCTATTGAGCAGGGCAGATGCACAAAACAGATAGTGGATGAGATGAATCTATGAAACAATGCATTCCAGCAAAATTGCTTGGTAGCCCTCTTGCACATGTTAAAATTCCATTCAGGAAGGTTGTTATGTTCATCAAAAATCCAAGAAACAATACTTTGCATGTATGAAAAACATTAGAAGACTATAAAAACTTATAGCACTTGTGTTTCAAGGTAAAAGTGACTTCATCAGAATGCATTATATGTGTAACCACCACCTTAAATAACACAAGTAATGACATCACCAATTGGGGCATAGCAATTATTTACTGGCAAACATTTAAAACAAATTCAGTTACAGCAATTTTCTGTCAAATGCTGTTACTTAAACATGAATGTAGCATTTTAATTTCAGTTATCAAATAAGTTTAATTATATTACAGAACCCTACTGATGCGGTCTCTTCTAGTATCAGATCTGGTTACCTCTATAATAAAAAAGAGAAAGAAACAGCTTAGACACACTATGGAGTGTTTGTACAGGTCGTTAGTTGCATTATTTGATTTAATTGTAGAGAGATGCTAATAGATGCACTGTGACAGCTTCTCTTTACAATTTCTACAAGTCTTTTGGATTTTTAATACCATGACGGGAGTTGACCACATTCGTAAGACAGAGTACAATTAGAGTTCATGAAATTAGAATTGTTTTTTTGATGTTAACCAAATGTGCTCTTCTCAGCACCTGCAATGTGCCCAGAATTGCCTCCTTCTGTAATTCATACAGGGTTACATGTATTGATAGCATATCTAAGTACAACTGTAAATTCTATTTTATTACACCCAGTGCTCCTACTACTATTGGAACTGTATCTTTCTTCTAAATTACTCTCGTTTCTGCCTAAGAATCCTGATATTTTCTGACTTTGTAACTATCTTTACATAAAACACTGTAATTATTGAGTACAGCAATTTCAATGATCCATATTGCTTTTGTCTTTTTTTCATGGACTACTATATCTGGTTTTCTCACATCTATTTTTGAACTGTTGGTAATGCTTTATACCATGTGATATACACTTCATCATTGTCAATACTAGTCTGTGCTCCTGTTTCCAATGCTTCTCAGCTACTTCTATGTTGTAGTGCTTATATAATCCCCAGTGCAATAGTCTTGCCACATTATTGTCTTTCAATATGTATGTCTTCTGCCATGAGTGTATAACACCCAGCAACAGATCTGTGTGACTGTTTCCAATTATTTTTTAAAGAACCCCCCCCATTTGTCTGACTATCTCATATGTCATATGTTTAATGGATTTTTGTAAGCCAACATTGTAGGTAGCCCACTGTCCCGGGCTATATATATATATGTGTGTGTGTGTGTGTATGTGTGTGTGTGTGTGTGTGTGTGTGTGTGTGTGTGTGTGTGTGTGTGTGTGTGTGTGTGTGTGTGTGTGTGTGTGTGTGTGGATTTTCCACATTTTTTCCTTCTCATGTAATCATTCTCCTTGTATTATTTCATTTCCTTTTTTAGCACATTCCATTGCTGTCTCATTTTTCTCTACTAATAGTTTGATTTCCATCTCAATTCACACCAAAATGCTTCTGCTAAACTAAGCAGCAAGGATGTCATCTCGGACTTCTTTTCCTCATGTTTTAAACCTTTCACTACGATTGGAACTGGTGAGGTCAGCACATATGCACTCAGTATCACAACTGCAGATCTATATATGTAATCAGTTTTGAGGAGGCCCTTATCTCCTTCAAAACAAGGAATATATAATCTTGATACACACTGAATTTTATATATCGTCTGATACGCATAGATATTTTTTTTGTTTTCCTCTCCAACTGATCCAATATTTTTTGAGGTCAGTCATTCACCTGAAAACTATGAGTTAAAACAGGATGAGTAAATTGGCTTATAGCTTGGGATTTATTCCCAGATGTCAAGACAGTTTTCCGTATTAGTTTTACCCTTCTGAAGTACTCTTTACAGAGGTTTTTCTCATTTATTCATGCTTTATTGCAGATTCATTATCTATTCCCAAATATTTATATACTCCCTCCTGCTCAGGTTCTTTTATGTCACATTCCTGTCCCAGATTAATATTTTCTTGGTGTTGTAGCTTTCATAGGTTCATAGATTTATTGATATGTACTAGGCTAATGACCACTGAGGCATTTTTATACCTGACCATGCATCCCAAATGTCTGACAAGTTCTTTCCTGTTTTAAATGTTGCTTTTGCACATTTATCAAGACCAACTGACATTCTTATATTGTCTGAGAAAGTTTCAATCATTTGCAGCTGTGCTTTCAACTCCATATCAGATTAACTATTCAGTTGTAAGTCGTCCACAATAAGTAGCTGAGTTATCTTTAAAAAGGTTGGTTTCTGGGAGCCAGATTGTAGCCACAGCCTGAAATATTAAGTAAGCAGCTTAATCGGTTAAGGATAAGACAAAACAGCAATGGTGACAGAGAATCACTCTGGAATAACTTTCTTTGAATTTTTATCCCTGAAATAATTTGTCCTTTACCATGATTCTGCTGCAAAGCAGATTGCCACTGTTTCATGGTCACTGTAATGGAACTGATCAGTATAGAGTGTACCTTATACATATGTAAACAATCCGTTATCCATGAATGTGGGATTCTGTCAAATGTGTGTTTTTTTGTTTTTTTTTTTTTGTCTACCCATGCCATCCTTGGATTCTTCCCCCTTTACAATTCTCTATTATGGCTTTATTTAGCATCAAATGATCCTTTGTTCCATTTTGACTTTCTTTTGTTACCCTTTTGTTCTGTTGCCATAATTGAATTTTTTCTAAATGATTATAAACTCTGTCTAAATCAGTTCTAGTATATAGCTTGTATATTGCCAGGAGGCAGGTTACTGGCATAAAATATTTAGGACGGCATGCAGGTTCACTCTTAAGGAGGAGGAGCATAATTTTCCCATTTTTAACCAGTCTGGTGTCTGTTCGGGATGCATGTTCTTACTTAGGGCTAAATCTTTGTGTAAAGATGCTAATGCTTTTAGCCAGAAGGTAGGTACTGCATCTGGGCCTGGGGTTTTCCAGTTAGGAGCTTTTCTTAATTTT
This sequence comes from Protopterus annectens, assembly GCF_019279795.1. NCBI lineage: Eukaryota > Metazoa > Chordata > Ceratodontiformes > Protopteridae > Protopterus > Protopterus annectens. The sequence continues at coordinate 402,837,292 of NC_056751.1, read as the reverse complement.
GTCTCAGTTTCTCTGGCTGTTACTTCATCCCATTTCATATCCTCTACATTAGAGATCCTTACTGTCTCTTTTAATTCTTCTATCCATTCAGCATCTTTCTTATGTTCAAGAAGGTCTTCATAAATACTTCTCTAAAAGGTATTTTGTTCTATTCTATATCTTCGTTTTGGTGGTGTTTCTATTCCTTTTGCTTTGTTTCCCAATTCTCTTCAAAAATGTTTTGGGCCATCCATAAATTGCTTAATTTGTACTTTTCCTTTATATTTATCTGCATACCTTCTATGTTTTTTTTCTGCCTGTTCTGATATATTTAGTTTATTATTAGCAATAGTATATGATACATCTTAATCTGTTTTGATTCTCTAGGTTGCTTTTATTCCTTCTAACTTTCTAAGTATTATTTGATTATCTTTTCTCTTTTCTATATTCTTCTAACAGTGAAACTTTTTGTCTTATTTGCTTTTTAATTTTCTCTATTTCATGTGTCCATGGTAGCATTTTACTTGCTCCCTTGCTTTCCTTTGTTACTCTATATTTTTGCAGTAACACCTCATCTGTTATAAGTTTAGCTGCAGAGTATTATATTCTATTTATTTCTATTATACTCTCTTAATTTTACTTAACAGCCCTGATTACTGTGTTCATCTGTTTTCTCAGTCTTTTAACATTCTGAATCTTATTTACTTTGTGTAATCCATTTCTTTCATCTATCCTAATATATATTTCCATCTCTATTATCATCTATCAAATTCCACTCTTCCCTGGTTCCAAAGCTACTTAACTGACAGGTACCAAGCTGTGAAATGGGAAAATTCTCTCTCTCCTCAGCTGCCCATAACTATAGGAGCCCTACAGGGTTCTATCTTAGGACCACTAATATTCACAGTCTTCACAAATGACCTCCATACCTCCACACAGCATGCATCTATAATTCAGTATGCAGATGACACTACCTTAATCTGTGCTGCACAAAACATTCCCACCCGCCTGCAAACAACTCAACTAGCATTCGCTGACATTGAAAACTACCTTACCAAAGCCCAACTTATCCTCAATCCAAAGAAAACTCAGCTTATGATTATAACCAGTTCTAACAAAAACACTAACAGTCAATTCACTATCCACTCCACAAATGCTACTCCAATTGCTCTAGTAGCACAGGCTAAGCTATTGGGAATAACCATAGACTCCCACCTAAAATTTGATAGTCATCTCAACTTAACTATTAAAAAAGTACATGCCAAACTGGGTCACTCTACCATATCAAACCATTTCCTACCAACAGCACAAGATCAGCCATTGCTCGCTCCCAACTTTTATCTACCCTACTCTATGCATCTCCCATTCTGACTAATCTCAACAAAACTGAACTAAGCAAAATGGAAGCCTGCTATAACAGAATTGCCCACTTTGTTGCAAATTGCTCATATAGAACTCATCACTGTACTGCTTTGAGACAGCTCCACTGGCTTGAACTGCCCAACCTCCTAACCTACAATCAGCTCTGCCTCTGTCATTCTATCTATTACCTCCCCAATAAGTTTCCTGCCCTCAAAAACCTAGTACAACATCACTCAGCCAAAAGGCCTCTTAGATCATCAAGCAAACTACTACTAGAAGTCACCAACAGCTACAATAGCTTTGGAGATGCACTATATAGTAGTTCAGTGGCTAAAAAATGGAACTCTATCCCTACTAGCATTCAAAACACATCATCCAAAGCCTCCTTTAAAGACCTCATCAGGCAACATCTCAAGCAAAGTTGGCAGTGCCATGTTTGCTCCCCAGGCTAGTGAAAGCGGATAATGTATACATACTAAATCTAGAGCACTTGATAATAGTTTTCAATCTTACTCACAAACACTGGCTAATCTACAATGTATGTACTGTACCTGTGTACTATGTATGTATTCTACCTATGTTCCAAATTTCAACTGTACACCACAAATCTATTAATTACCTTTATTTTTAAAATTAATATTCTTCTGTTTGTTCTCCCCACTGTAACTGTTTATGTGCCGCATACTACTGTAAAAATATGTCTCTTGTAATTTGTGTGTATACTGATCGTGTCTAAATAACTAAATGTGTCTGTAATTTTTCTTTGTGGAGCTTTTCTCCCTGGGCCTCTGCTGAAAAAGGGCCTTTTCGGCTCAGTCAGACACCCCCTGTTAACAAATGTAAAATAAATAAATATTAAATATTAAATCAAGCAGGTCTTAGGTCTTCCCTTAAATCATTTTCTTCTGGATTGAACATGTTTTCTTTATCCTCTGCTTCCTGCGAGTAATCTACAGTTCTTGTCATACTCTTTTTAAATGTGCTCTGCTTCATCTGCAGCTCCTTCACGTGTGATCCCTCTGGCCCATCACACTGCAACATTACTTTTGTTGGAGTTGCCACTGTTTCTTGCTCCTTCCCTTGCTCTGCAACTTCAACTGTATTTTCAAACCAGTCTTCTACAGAGGTTTCTGCAGCATCATCATGTTACAAATCTTCAGATGCCTCTTGCTACACTTGTTGCCCCTTAATCTGGGGATATGCAATTCTATCATGCTGCAACATTGATTGTGTTGGGTTCTCCACACTAAATCCTTCACTTTGCAGATAATCCATAACTTTAATTTCTATTTGTTCAACTTCTTCCTTAATAATCTTGTTTTCTACATTCTCTCTTTGTTTTCTTATTTTTTTATATTGTAAAATGTTTATATCTGGATGCCATTGTCTGTATTTCTCTTCAGATATCTTTGGTGTTGCTTTTTATTGATTAGCTTGTCTTTCTCCTTTGCATAAACATTGCACCATATTAGTTCTCTTTTTTTTCCATGCCCATGTTTATTTTTTTTTTACTTTCAAACATTAATGGATTTTGTTCTTCATATTTTTGCACATTCTCTGTAGCTTCTTTTTCAAGGCAGTCTAAAGTTCCATTGTTTATGTAATATTTTTCTTTAATATGTTGTATTAATGAATACAAATTTCCCTTTGAAGCCTTTGATAGATTTTCTTGCACAAGTATTTTTCTTATCTTTGATTTTTCTGTTAATCTTGCAAAATTTATTCTATCTGGAAATTCTGGGCTTCTTGTGTAATAGTAACAATACATAATTTCTTTCTTTCTTATCGTGAATAATCCACTTTTTCATCCTTATGGCTCTTTTTTGGCCTGTCAGTGTTTATGTTTTTTGTGGACTACTACTCCCTTCTCCAACAGGAGAGACTTCTTCCCCCTGATACTCACCTAAACATGTTGTAGGAATGTTTCCTTCTGAGGATCTGATACTGTCTTTTTGTCCAGTCCTGGCACCAGTGTGTACAGCAAGACTGGGTACTTTTGTATCCTAGAACATGTGCATCCGGCTGTCTTGTTATTTTTTAACCTACCCTGTTCCATGATACATGCAATATAAAATATAGTCTATACATGTATGTGTCATCTTGGTAAGATTTTGTAAAACAGGATCCACCACATGAAGGTTCTCACTAAAACTTGTGGATGAATTCAGTTCCAGCAATACTACTTTACCTTTTTTTTGCTCATTTCATCTCTTCATTCAGACATCTTCAGTGTGGTCTCCAATGTGGAAGCTGTCACAACGATCATATCTAGCCACATACACCACCCTTCAGTATTAAAGGTGAAATGCCTTCTAACTTAATTTGTTCTGTCCAAATATTTTAACAGTTTAAGAAATGGCTAGCACCTACATGTTTATAGCACTTGCAAAAGCTGCAATGGAAGGCCCCCGCAAGATGTTAAATCTTCATTGTTTAATACAGGTTCTACACTTTTCAAGATATATAGATAGATAGATAAAGGTATATAGATATATGCATCAAACTACAACCCATTTTCTCCCCATTAGTGCACATAGGGTGGGTCACTTCAACAGTCGCAATCATCTACAGCCAATTTTCTCACCACTTGATGGCTATATGTTTCTTTTTTATTTGTAGCTCTTTTATTAAAGAAACACCAGGCTGCTACCCAGACTTTGAACAATTTCCAGATTTCCTTCCAAAGGTTTTCATTATTTCCCTTATAGCCCCTGCATACAAGCTGAATAAAATGCCCATAGCACATCTGAAATGACTGCCAGACAGTAAAATATGAGGGGTACAAAGTAACTACAGTATGTAACTTAGGCTAACAGTATGTCTATAGTCCACCATATCTGAAGTCAAGGACTCTAGCAGGTCCCTATAATACCTCCTATGCCTATTAACTGATGGGCTTCATTTAAAATATGTTGTAGTATGTAATCAAACAATTTAATAACTTGACCTTTTAAAATGTTTTTCTTTTTGTAAAAGGATGGCAACAATCAGTCCATAGATATGAATTTACATTAGTTAACTTACTAAAATCATAGTGGTAAACCATTTATGACATAAATCAGCAGACAATACAACATTCAAAAAATAACACTTTCTTTCTAGAAAAAATAGCCGTGAAATGTAAGAAGAAGTAGAATTCATCATGTCAATAACATTTAAATGTTCAGTCTCTGTGTCCATTCAGAAAATAAAACATAGCTACAAAACATTTCTAAAATGAAACTTGAGAAAATTTACTACATTTTAAAGCCCTCTCCCATTTGGTTAATATCAAATTGGATACCCATGTTGATGCCACTAGTCTGTTTATAACATATTCCCTTAAACACAAAAAAAAATACTTAGGATGGTTTCAAGTAATCATCTTGATGGTAACTTCCTCAGACAAAAATTCTCTTACTGCTTCTACTTCCATTTCTTTTTCTGAGGGGTCTTGTACACATAAATTTATTCTAATTCATAAAGAAAGTTCCACGAAAATGAGAAAATGATGAGTTACATATACAAAGACCTATACTAAGTCCCAAATCACTGTGTCTCAGAGAAAATATAGAAGCAATGGCGGTGTGGCGATACAGCTCCCACATTTGGGATACAGAGGGACTTCACCCTGCCAAAAAGAAATTTAAAGCATATTGGCAACTGTTAGCATTAACTGCTTTACTTTAGTTTTTCCATTTTTTTTCTTTTAATTCTTGCAATATAAGTACAAACTTGCAGTGTTATAAGAGAGTATTGCATTTTATTTTTCTGCTATTTATTTGTTTCTTTGAATATTGTGTTAAAATAGTACTGCATTTTCTTTTTATGTGTATTTATTTGCTTCACTGGATATTGTGATCTCTCTGTCTCTTTCCAGTAAGTGGGGGGTTACTATTCTCACTTCACTGATATTAGGTGTTGAACTCTTAGCCTAGAGGGTTTTTCTGTGATTATAAGTCTTAGTCACTTATCTCTAAATTTATTTCTGTTGAATAGCTGAATATTTGAGCCACTTGGATAGCTGTTATATACCTACATCAACTTTAGTGCAAGCTAAGTACAAAATTGCAGTGTTGTAAGATAGTATTGCATCTTCTATTTATATTTATTTTCTTCATTGAATATTGTGTTAAAGATAGTATTGCATTTTATTTTTCTGTGTATTTATTTGCTTCACTGAATATTGTGATCTCTCTGTCTCTCTGCAGTAAGTGAGGGGTTATTACTCACTTCATTGACATTTGCTGTTGAATGCTTAGCCTAGAGGTTTTCTCTGTGCTTATAAGTCTTAGTCACTTATCTATAACTTTATTTCTGCTGAATACCTGAATATTTGAGCTGTTTGGTTAGTTGTTATATACCTTCATCAACTTTATTACATGCTGAGATAAGCACAAACTTGCAGTGTTATGAGATAGTACTGCATTTTAGTTTTCTGTTATTTATTTGTTTCATTGAATATTGTGTTAAAGGTAGTACTGCATTTTATTTTTCTGTGTATTTATTTGCTTCACTGAATATTGTGATCTCTCTGTCTCTCAGAAGTAAGTGGGGGGTTATTATTCTCATTTCATTGATATTCGGTGTTGAACTCTTAGCATGTAGAGTTTCTATGTGTTTATAAATCTTAGTCACTTATCTCTGAAATTATTTCTGCTGAAAAGCTGAATATTTCAGCTGTAAGGTTGGCTGTTATATACCAACATCAACTTTATTTGTTTAATTGAATATTGTGTTAAAGGTAGTACTGCATTTTATTTTTCTGTTTATTTATTTGCTTCACTGAATATTGTGATCTCTCTGTCTTTCTGCTGTAATTGGGGAGGCTATTATTCTCACTTCATTGATATTCTGTGTTGAACTCTTAGCCTAGAGAGTTGCTCCGGGCTTATAAGTCTTATTCACTTATTGCTGAATTTATTTCTGCTGAATAACTGAATGTTTGAGCTATTTGGTTAGCTGTTGCATACCTACATCAACTTTATTATATGCTGAGATTAGTACAAATTTGCAGTGTTAAAGATAATACTGCATTTTATTTTTCTGTGTATCTATTTGCTTCACTGAATATTGTGATCTCTCTGTCTCTCTGCAGTACGTGGGGGGTTATTATTCTCACTTCATTGATATTCTATGTTGAACTCTTAGCCTAGAGGGTTTCTCTATGCTTGTAAGTCTTAGTCACTTATCTCTGAATTTATTTCTGATGAATAGCTAAATATTTGAGCTGTTTGGTTAGCTGTTAGATATCTACATCAGCTTTATTACAAGCTTAGATAAGTACAAACTTGCAGTATTATAAGATAGTACTGCATTTTATTTATCTGTTATTTATCTGTTTCATTGAATATTTTGTTAAAGATAGTACTGTGTTTTATGTTTCTGTGTATTTATTTGCTTCACTGAATATTGTGATCCCTCTGCAGTAAGTGAGGGGTTATTATTCCCATTTCATTGATATTCTGTGTTGAACTCTTAACCTAGAGGGTTTCTCTGTGCATATAGGTCTTACTCACTTAACTCTGAATTTATTTCTGATGAATACTTGAATATTTGAGCTGTTTGGTTAGCCATTATATACCTACATCAACTTTATTACAAACTGAGAAAACTACAAACTCACCGTGTTATACAATAGTACTGGATTTTATTTTTATGTTATTTATTTGTTTCATTGAATATTGTGTTAAAGACAGTACTGCATTTTACTGTTCTATTATTTATTTGTTTCATTGAATATTGTGTTAAATATAGTACTGCATTCTATTTTTCTGTGTATTTATTTGCATCACTGAATATTAGGATCTCTCTGCAATAAGTGGGTTTATTATTCTCACTTCATTGATATTTAGTGTTGAACTCTTAGCCTAGAAGGTTTATCTGTGCTTATAAGTCTTAGTCACTTATCTCTGAATTTATTTCTGCTGAATAGCTGAATATTGGAGCTGTTTGGTTAGCTGCTGTATACCTCCATCAACTTTATTACATGCTGAGCTAAGTACAAACTTGCAGTGTTATAAGATAGTACTGCATTTTATTTTTCTGTTATTTATTTGTTTCGTTGAATATTGTGTTAAAGATAGTACTGCATTTAATGTTTCTGTGTATTTCTTTGCTTCACTGAAAATTGTGATCTCACTGTCTCTCTGCAGTAAGTGGGGAGTTATTATTCTCATTTCATTGATATTCGGTGTTGACCTTTTAGCCCAGAGGGTTTCACTGTGCTTATAGGTCTTACTCACTTATCTCTGAATTTATTTCTGCTGAATAGCTGAATATTTGAGCTGTTTAGTTAGCTGTTATATACCTACATCAATTTTATTACAAGCTGAGAGAAGTACAAACTTGCAGTGTTATCAGATTGTACTGCATTTTATTTTTCTGTTATATATTTGTTTCAATGAATATTTTGTTAAAGATAGTACTGCATTTTATTTTTCTGTGTATTTATTTGCTTCACTGAATATTGTGATCTCTCTGTCTCTCTGCAGTAAGTGAGGGGTTATTACTCACTTCATTGACATTTGCTGTTGAATGCTTAGCCTAGAGGTTTTCTCTGTGCTTATAAGTCTTAGTCACTTATCTATAACTTTATTTCTGCTGAATACCTGAATATTTGAGCTGTTTGGTTAGTTGGTATATACCTTCATCAACTTTATTACATGCTGAGATAAGCACAAACTTGCAGTGTTATGAGATAGTACTGCATTTTAGTTTTCTGTTATTTATTTGTTTCATTGAATATTGTGTTAAAGGTAGTACTGCATTTTATTGTTCTGTGTATTTATTTGTTTCACTGAATATTGTGATCTCTCTGTCTCTCAGAAGTAAGTGGGGGGTTATTATTCTCATTTCATTGATATTCGGTGTTGAACTCTTAGCATATAGAGTTTCTATGTGTTTATAAATCTTAGTCACTTATCTCTGAAATTATTTCTGCTGAAAAGCTGAATATTTCAGCTGTAAGGTTGGCTGTTATATACCAACATCAACTTTATTACAAGCTGAGATAAGTACACACTTGCCGTGTTATAAGATAGGACTGCATTTTAATTTTATGTTATTTATTTGTTTAATTGAATATTGTGTTAAAGGTAGTACTGCATTTTATTTTTCTGTTTATTTATTTGCTTCACTGAATATTGTGATCTCTCTGTCTTTCTGCTGTAAGTGGGGGGGGGTATTATTCTCACTTCATTGATATTCAGTGTTGAACTCTTAGCCTAGAGAGTTGCTCTGGGCTTATAAGTCGTATTCACTTATTGCTGAATTTATTTCTGCTGAATACCTGAATGTTTGAACTGTTTGGTTAGCTGTTGCATACCTACATCAACTTTATTACACACTGAGATTAGTACAAATTTGCAGTGTTATAAGATAGTACTGCATTTATTTTTTTCTGATATTTCTTTCATTGAATATTCTGTTAAAGATAGTACTGCATTTTATTTTTCTGTGTATTTATTTGCTTCACTGAATATTGTGATCTCTCTGTCTCTCTGCAGTACATGGGGGGTTATTTTTCTCACTTCATTGATATTCTGTGTTGAACTCTTAGCCTAGAGGGTTTGTCTATGCTTGTAAGTCTTAGTCACTTATCTCTGAATTTATTTCTGATGAATAGCTGAATATTTGAGCTGTTTGGTTAGCTGTTAGATATCTACATCAGCTTTATTACAAGCTTAGATAAGTACAAACTTGCAGTATTATAAGATAGTACTGCATTGTATTTATCTGTTATTTATCTGTTTCATTGCATATTTTGTTAAAGATAGCACTGCGTTTTATGTTTCTGTGTATTTATTTGCTTCACTGAATATTGTGATCTCTCTGCAGTAAGTGAGGGGTTATTATTCCCATTTCATTGATATTCTGTGTTGAACTTTTAACCTAGAGGGTTTCTCTGTGCATATAGGTCTTACTCACTTATCTCTGAATTTATTTCTGATGAATATATGAATATTTGAGCTGTTTGGTTAGCTATTATATACCTACATCAACTTTATTACAAACTGAGAAAACTACAAACTCACCATGTTATATGATAGTACTGGATTTTATTTTTATGTTATTTATTTGTTTCATTGAATATTGTGTTAAAGACAGTACTGCATTTTACTGTTCTATTATTTATTTGTTTCATTGAATATTGTGTTAAAGATAGTACTGCATTCTATTTTTCTGTGTATTTATTTGCATCACTGAATATTGGGATCTATCTGCAATAAGTGGGAGTTATTATTCTCACTTCATTGATATTTAGTGTTGAACTCTTAGCCTAGAAGGTTTATCTGTGCTTATAAGTCTTAGTCACTTATCTCTGAATTTATTTCCACTGAATAGCTGAATATTGGAGCTGTTTGGTTAGCTGCTGTATACCTCCATCAACTTTATTACATGCTGAGCTAAGTACAAACTTGCAGTGTTATAAGATAGTACTGCATTTTATTTTTCTGTTATTTATTTGTTTTGTTGAATAATGTGTAAAAGATAGTACTGCATTTAATGTTTCTGTGTATTTCTTTGCTTCACTGAAAATTGTGATCTCACTGTCTCTCTGCAGTAAGTGGGGAGTTATTATTCTCATTTCATTGATATTCGGTGTTGAACTTTTAGCCCAGAGGGTTTCACTGTGCTTATAGGTCTTACTCACTTATCTCTGAATTTATTTCTGCTGAATAGTTTAATATTTGAGCTTTTTGGTTAGCTGTTATAAAACTCCATCAACTTTATTACAAGCTGAGATAAACAAAACTTGCCAGGTTATACGATAGTACTGCATTTTGTTTTTATGTTATTGATTTGTTTCATTGAATATTATGTTAAAGATAGTACTGTATTTTATTTTTCTGTGCATTTATTTGCTTCACTGAATATTGTGATCTCTCTATCTGCAGTCAGTGGGGGGTTATTATTCTTATTTCATTGATATTCTGTGTTGAACTCTTAGCCTAGAGGGTTTCTCTGTGCTTATACATCTTAATCACTAATCTCTGAATTTATTTCTGCTGAATAGCTGAATATTTAAGCTGTTTAGTTAGCTGTTATATACCTACATCAACTTTATTACAAGCTGAGATAAGTACAAACTTGCCATGTTATAGGATAGTACTGCATTTTATTTTTATGTTATTTGTTTCATTGAATATTGCGTTAAAGATAGTACTGCATTTTATTTTTCTCTGTATTCCTTTGTTTCACTGAATATTGTGATCTCTCTCTGTCTCTCTGTCTCTCTCTCTCTCTCTCTCTCCAGTAAATGTGGAGTTATTATTCTCACTTCATTGGTATTTGGTGTTGAAGTCTTAGCCTAGAAGGTTGCTCTGGTCTTAGTCACTTATATCTGAACTTATTTCTGCTGAATAGCTGAATGTTTGAGCTTTTTGGTTGGCTGTTATATACCTACATCAACTTTATTAGAAGCTGAGATAAGTACAAACTTGCATTGTTAAAAGGTAGTAATGCATTTTATTTTTCCTTGTATTTATTTGCTTCACTGAATATTGTGATCTGTCTATCTGCAGTAAGTGGGGTTATTATTCTCACTTCATTGATATTTGGTGATGAACTCTAAGCCTAGGGGGGTTTTCTGTGCTTATAAGTCTTAGTCACTTATCTCTGAATTTATTTATGCTTAATAACTGAATATTTGAGCTATTTTGTTAGCTGGTATATACCTACATCAACTTTATTACATGCTGAGATAAATACAAACTTGCTGTTATAAGATAGTACTGCACTTTATTTTTCTGTTATTTCTTTGTTTTATTGAATATTGTGTTAAAGATAGTACTGCATTTTATTTTTTTGTGTATTTATTTGCTTCATTGAAAATTGTGATCTCTCTGTCTCTCTGCAGTAAGTTGGGGGTTATTATTCTCACTTCATTGATAATCAGTGTTGAACTTTTAAACTAGATGGTTTCTCTGTGCTTATAAGTCTTAGTTATTTATCTCTGAATTTATTTCTGCTGAATAACTGAAAATATGAGCTGCTTAGTTAGCTGCTATATACCTACATCAACTTTATTACATACTGAGATAAGTACAAACTTGCAGTGTTATAAGATGGTACTGCATTTTATTTTTCCATTATTTACCTTTTTCATTGAATATTGTGTTAAAGATAGTAATGCATTATATTTTTCTGTGCATTTATTTGCTTCACTGAATATTGTGATCTCTATGTCTCTCTGCAGTAAGTGGGGGTTATTATTCTCATTTCACTGATATTCAGTGTTGGACTCTTAGCCTAGAGGGTTTCTCTGTGCTTATAAGTCTTAGTCACTTATCACTGAATTTATTTCTGCTGAATAGCTGAATATTTGAGCTGTTTGGTTAGCTGTTATTTACCTACATCAACTTTATTACAAGCTGAGATAAGTAGAAACTTGCCGTGTTTTAAGACAGTACTGCCTTTTATTTTATTCAATTGTTTCATTGAACATTGTGCTAAAGATAGTACTGCATTTTATTTTTCTGTGTATTTATTTGCTTCATTGAATATTGTGATCTCTCAGTCTCTCTGCAGTAAGTGGGGGGGTTATTATTCTCACTTCACTGACATTCGGTTTTGAACTCTTAGCCTAGAGCATTGTTCTGGGCTTATAAGTCTTAGTCACTTACCTCCGAGCTTATTTCTGCTGAATAGCTGAATGTATGATCTGTTTGGTTAGCTGTTATATACCTACATCAACTTTATTACAAGCTGAGATAAGTAGAAACTTGCAGTGTTATAAGAAAGTACTGCATTTCAATTTTCTGTTATATATTTCTTTAATTGAATGTTGTGTTAAAGACAGTACTGCATTTTATTTTTCTGCATATTCACTTGCTTCACTGAATATTATCTCTCTGTCTCCCTGCAGTAAGTGGGGGGGTCATTATTCTCACTTCATTGATATTCAGTGTCAAACTTTTAGCATAGAGGGTTTTTCTGTGCTTATAAGACTTAGTCACTTATCTCTGAATTTATTTCTGCTGAATATTTCAGCTGTTTGGTTAGCTGTTATATACCTACATCAACTTTATTATAAGCTAAGTACAAACCTGCAGTGTTATAAGATAGTACTGCATTTTATTCTTCTGTTAATTTATTTCATTGAGCATTGTGTTAAAGATAGCACTACATTTTATTTTTCTGTGTATTTATTTGCTTCACTGAAGATTGTGATCTCTCTGTCTCTCTGCAGTAAGTGGGGGTTATTATTCTCACTTAATTGATATTTAGTGTTGAACTCTTAGCATTGAGGGTTCCTCTGTGCTTATCTCAGAATTTATTTCTGCTGAAAATCTGAATATTTGAGCTGTTTGGCTATCTGTTATATACCTACATCAACTTTATTATAAGCTGAGATAAGCACAAACTTGCAGTGTTATAAAATAGTACTGCATTTTATTTTCTGTTATTTATGTGTTTCATTGAATATTGTATTAAAGATAGTGCTGCATTTTATTTTTCAGTGTATTTATTTCCTTCACTGAATATTGGGATCGTTCTGTCTCTCTGCAGTAAGTGAGGGGTTATTATTCTCATTTCATTGATATTCAGTGTTGAGCTCTTAGCCTAGAGGGTTTCTCTGTGCTTATAAGCCTTAGTCACTTATCTCTGAATTTGTTTCTGCTGAATAACTGAATATTTGAGCAGTTTGATTAGGTGTTATAGACCTACATCAACTTTATTACAAGCTATGTACAAACCTGCAGTGTTATAAGATAGTACTGCATTATATTTTTCTGTTATTTATTTGTTTCATTGAATATTGTGTTAAAGATAGTGCTGCATTTTATTTTTCTGTGTATTTATTTCCTTCACTGAATATTGTGATTTCTCTGTCTCTCTGTAGTAAGTTATTATTCTCACTTCATTGATATTCGGTGGTGAACTAAGTTTACCACCTGTCCCATCTTGTGAGGGACAGTCCCTCTTTGGGCAGTTATGTCCTGCAAATAAGCTGTAAATATGGAGAATGTCCTGAGATTTTAGGACAAAATGATTTCCTGTATTTTATGTAGTAGCTGCATAAAACAGTTATTCTGTATCTGAATCATCACCTAAATATTATGAAAAACAGAATAAGCAACTAAAGTGCTATAAGAATAAGCTTTTATTTAGGCACAAAAGTGAAGTTCTGTCCTTTGTATTGGCCGTGGGTATGTTTTGGCCTGCAAAATCTGATTTTTGTATCAAAAATGTCCCACTTTGGGCATTTGAAAAGGTGGCAACCCTATGTTGAACTCTTAGCCTAGAGGGTTTTTCTTTGTGCTTATAAGTCTTAAGTCATTTATCTCTGAATTTATGTCTGCTGAATAGCTGAATATTTGAGTTGTTTGGTTAGCTCTTATATACCTACATCAACTTTATTACAAGCTAAGTACAAACTTGCAGTGTTATAAGATAGTACTGCATTCTATTTTTCTATTTATTTGTTTAATTGAATATTGTGTTAAAGATAGTACTGCATTTTATTTTTCTGTGTATTAATTTGCTTCACTGAATATTGTGATCACTCTGTCTCTCTGCCATAAGTGGGGGGGGGTTATTATTCTCACTTCATTGATATTCGGTGTTGATCTCTTAGCCTAGAGGGTTTCTCTGTGCTTATAAGTCTTAGGCACTTATCTCTGAATTTATTTCTGCTGAATAGCTGAATATTTGAGCTATTCAGTTAGCTGTTATATACCTACATCATCTTTATTGAGAGCTGAGATAAGTACAAGCTTGCAGTGTTATAAGATAGTACTGCATTTTATTTTTCTTTTATATATTTCTTTCATTACATTTTGTGTTAAAGACAGTACTGCATTTTATTTTTCTGCTTATTTATTTGCTTCACTGATTATTGTGATCTCTCTGCCTCTCTGCAGTAAGTGGGGGTTATTATTCTCACTTCATTGATATTCTGTGTTGAACTCTTAGCCTAGAGGGCTTTTCTTTGCTTATAACTCCTATTCACTTATCTCTAAATTTATTTATGCTGAATAGCTGAATATTTTAGCTGTTTGGTTAGCTGTTATATACCTACATCAACTTTATTACAAGCCGAGATAAGTCCAAACTTGCAGTGTTATAAGATAGTACTGCATTTTATTTTTCTGTTATTTGTTTCATTGAATATTGTGTTAAAGGTAGTACTGTATTTTATTTTCCTGTGTATTTATTTGCTTCACTGAATATTGTGATCTCTCTGTCTCTCTGCAGTAAGTGGGGGTTATTATGCTCACTTCATTGATATTCGGTGTCAAACCCTAAGCATAGAGGGTTTCTCTATGCTTATAAGTATTAGTCACTTATCTCTGAATTTATTTCTGCTGAATAGCTAAATATTTCAGCTGTTTGGTTAGCTGATATATATCTACATCAACTTTATTACAAGCTAAGTACAAACCTGCAGTGTTATAAGATAGTGCTGCATTTTCTTTTTCTATTTCTTTCTTTCATTGAATATTGTGTTAAAGATAGTACTGAATTTTATTTTTCCATGTATTTATTTGCTTCACTGAGTATTGTGATCTCTCTGTCTCTCTGCAGTAAGTGGGGGGTTATTATTCTCACTTCATTGATATTTGGTGTTGATCTCTTAGCCTATAGGGTTTATCTGTGCTTATAAGTCTCAGTCACTTATCTCTGAATTTATTTCTGCTGAATATCTGAATATTTGAGCTGTTTGGTTAGCTGTTATATACCTACATCTACTCTATTACAAGTTGAGATTTTATTTATTTATTTTATTTATTTCCAGTTTGATGACCTGGGATGTCCACTGGGCTCAGGGAGCTCATTTTCAGTGGAGGCCCGGGGAGAAAAGCTCCATGTTACAAAGTTTAGATACAGATACAATATAGAAAACAAGAACAATTTACAATTATGTTTCATGCTAGAGAGCAGGTGTAATTTCTTAGGTACATGTTACCTTTAGATACAGACACAATATTATTAATGAACAATTTACAGTTACATTTCGTATTAGAGAGCATGTGTAAATTCATAGGTACATAGTACAAATTTGATATTTACAATATTTACATGTGTGTGGTAGCCTATAGATCGTAGCTAGAGTGGCTAGTAATCATAGCTGGAGAGAGAATTATAGAACTAGGTAGGGAGAATGCAGTTGCATTTTCTGTTAGAGTAAAGGTAGTGCTGCATTTTATTTTTCTGTTATTTCTTTCTTTCATTGAATATTGTGTCAAAGATAGTACTGAATTTTATTTTTCCATGTATTTATTTGCTTCACTGAGTATTGTGATCTCTCTGTCTCTCTGCAGTAAGTGGGGGTTATTATTCTCACTTCATTGATATTTGGTGTTGATCTCTTAGCCTATAGGGTTTATCTGTGCTTATAAGTCTTAGTCACTTATCTCTGAATTTATTTCTGCTGAATATCTGAATATTTGAGCTGTTTGGTTAGCTGTTATATACCTACATCTATTCTATTACAAGTTGAGATTTTTTTTATTTATTTTATTTATTTCCAGTTTGATGACCTGGGATGTCCACTGGGCTCAGGGAGCTCATTTTCAGTGGAGGCCCGGGGAGAAAAGCTCCATGTTAGAAAGTTTAGATACAGATACAATATAGAAAAGAAGAACAATTTACAATTATGTTTCATGCTAGAGAGCAGGTGTAATTTCTTAGGTACATGTTACCTTTAGATACAGACACAATATTATTAATGAACAATTTACAGTTACATTTCATATTAGAGAGCAGGTGTAAATTCGTAGGTACATAGTACAAATTTAATATTTACAATATTTACATGTGTGTGGTAGCCTATAGATCATAGCTAGAGTAGCTAGTAATCATAGGTGGAGAGAGAATTATAGAACTAGGTAGGGAGAATGCAGTTGCATTTTCTGTTACAGTAAAGGTAGTGCTGCATTTTATTTTTCTGTTATTTCTTTCTTTCATTGAATATTGTGTCAAAGATAGCACTGAATTTTATTTTTCCATGTATTTATTTGCTTCACTGAGTATTGTGATCTCTCTGTCTCTCTGCAGTAAGTGGGGGTTATTATTATCACTTCATTGATATTTGGTGTTGATCTCTTAGCCTATAGGGTTTATCTGTGCTTATAAGTCTTAGTCACTTATCTCTGAATTTATTTCTGCTGAATATCTGAATATTTGAGCTGTTTGGTTAGCTGTTATATACCTACATCTACTCTATTACAAGTTGAGATTTTATTTATTTATTTTATTTATTTCCAGTTTGATGACCTGGGATGTCCACTGGGCTCAGGGAGCTCATTTTCAGTGGAGGCCCAGGGAGAAAAGCTCCATGTTACAAAGTTTAGATACAGATACAATATAGAAAAGAAGAACAATTTACAATTATGTTTCATGCTAGAGAGCAGGTGTAATTTCTTAGGTACATGTTACCTTTAGATACAGACACAATATTATTAATGAACAATTTACAGTTACATTTCATATTAGAGAGCAGGTGTAAATTCGTAGGTACATAGTACAAATTTGATATTTACAATATTTACATGTGTGTGGTAGCCTATAGATCATAGCTAGAGTGGCTAGTAATCATAGGTGGAGAGAGAATTATAGAACTAGGTAGGGATAATGCAGTTGCATTTTCTGTTAGAGTAAAGGTAGGAATGTACCTGAGATTTAATGTTTTCAAATTTTGCACGGGTCATTAGAGAGGAAAGAAGAGAATTCCATTTTTTTGCTAAGGAAAACGATAGCAGGAGTTGACCAGCAGGGCGAGTGGGTTTTCAAACACAGATTAGGTTTTGGTGAGTAGATCTGAGAGTTCTATGAGGGGTGTAGGGGAGAAGGATGTTGCATAGAGCAGGGCACTTAGAGGGTTGAAAGATTAGTTTGTGGGCTGTGATAATCTGAAGATTGCCTAGATGGTTGGAGATATCAAGACAGTGTAACAAATTAAGGGCAATACAATGATGGCTTTGGTGACAAATTTAGAAATCTTATTATAACGGATTTCCAATTTGAAGTGAGTGTGGCAGATAAGTTAGTAAATAGAGGAGCGCCATACATTAGTGATGGGAGTAGATAGGTAGTGGCAAGCGTTTGTCTGGTGGAAGGAGAGAGAAATTGGATGTTCCTGTATAGCATGCCAAGTTTTATATGGGTTTTCTTAATGTTTTGCTGGATGTGAGTGTCAATTTTCAGGTGTTCATCAATAGTGAGCCCAAGTAGTTTGGCAAAGGCAACAACCTCTATAGTGGAGTTGTTTTGGCTAATGATTTGGAATGAGTTTTTATCAAGAGGGGAAGCTTTTGAGGGAGAGAATAATAGCATTTTGGATTTATTGGCATTTACTATGAGGTGATTCTGAAGCATCCAGTTTTCAGTGGTGGAGAAAGCAGCTTGGGTCAGTGTCTGAAGCTCTGGGAGGTTGGTGGCACTGCAGATTAATGTGGAATCATCTGCATATTGTACAATTTTGGCATTGGGTATGGCTTTGTGGAAATTGTTAATAAAGATGTTAAACAGCATTGGACCGAGTATGGATCCCTGGGGAACCCCAGTGGGGCTGGAAAGGAAGGTTGAGGTGTCTGTCCCCCATTTTACAGCTTGAGTACTATTGGAGAGATAGCTAGAGAACCAGGATAAGGCATTCTGGGAGAGATTGAGGTCTGAGAGATGGTTTAGGAGATGGGTGAGGGAGATGGTATTGAATGTCTTGGACAGATCTAGAAGAACACTAGAAACTATTTTTCCAGAGTCCCGGGCAAGATTTATTGTCTCTAGGAAGGAGAGAAGTGCAGTCATTGTACTATGGCCTGGATGGAAGCTGTGTTGGGTTGGAGTGATTAGTTGTTTATTGGCTAAGAATGGCATGAGCTGAATGTGAATGCATTTTTCTAGTAGTTTGGAAATTGGGGAGAGGATGGCTATGAGGTGGAAGTTGGAGATGTTATTGTTTTTGCCTCCTTTATGGAGAGGTAAATGAAGGCAGTGCACCATAGTTTGGGAACATAAGATTCTAGCATGGATCTATTGATCAGGATGCTAATGGGAAGAGCGATACCATCTGCAGCTATTTTTAGGAAGGAGAATGGGATATTGTCAGGGGCACTGGAGCAAGGTTTTAATTTTGAGAGTAATTTTTTTATATAGGATGTTGAGATGGGTTTAAGGTTGAATATAAGTGGAGAGATGAGGTGGAGGGTGTTGTAGGTGGTGGTGACAAAAGGGTGGATTGAGGGGAGGGGTTATTGTTAGGGAAGGTTTTGGTCAGTTCAGCTATGGAGTTAGTGAAGAAGGAGTTGAATAGACAGGCTATTTCAGGGTCAGATTTGCTGGTGTCAGGGCAGGGGTTGCTTTTGGTACCTGAGTTGAGAAGAGAATTAATGGAGTTCCAGAATTGTTTTGGGCTTTTAGATTGGTTAGATTGTAGTTTGATATAGTAGGACTTTTTGTCTCTGATAATTTGTTTTTTAGCAAGGTTGCGGAGCTGTTTATATTTAAGAAAAGTTTCAGGCTGCTTGTTTTGATACTATGTTTTCCAGGATTTGTCTCTTTGTAGCATAAGTTTTTTGGTATCTTTGGTTGGCCAAGGGGCGGATTTGGTTTTTACTCTTTTTGTTCTTGGTGGCGCTAGGGAGTTGAGGATGTTGAAGAAGGAGGAGTTGAAAAATTCTATGGCATTATCTAGTTGAAGAGTTTTTAGTGGGTTCCAATTTGTTTGTTTCAGGGAATTAGAGTAGGTAATTGGGTCAAAGTGTGTGAAGTTACGTATGTGGATGACATGGTGTAGGTGAGGAGAGGAGTGGGTAGCTAGGTAGATAAATGCTGGCAAGTGGTCTCCTATAGGGTCTGGTGTGATGCCAGAGTTTAAGATTTTATTGGGATGGGAAGCTAGAATCCAGTCTAGTGTGGTACCTGGGGGTTTGTTTTATTGGGCCTGGTGATGGAGTTAGTAATTTGTGTATAGTTAAATAGATTGATGGATATGGTGGGATTGAGGTTATTGATTTTATTCCAATTGATGTTTATGTCTCCAAGTATATAGGTCTCCAGCTTAATACAAGGTCCAGAGGAGTATGTCCTCAAGAGTAGTGGTGGTGTTGTTACCAGGGGGGATATAGAGAGCAATGATACAAATGCTTTTGTGGTTATTTACTTTTAGCAGGCCTGTTACTAGTTCTGCATTATTGAATGTGGGGATAGGATTAGGATATGGAGTGATGGATAGTAGGTTAGAGTAGATTAAGGCTACCCCACCACCTTTTCAGTTTGGGTGGTCGTGTCTGAGGAATTGGAATCCAGGAAGAAGGGTTTCAGAGTCACTAATGTGAGGTTTTAGCCATGTTTCTGAAATGGCTACAATGTCGGATTAGTTGTAGTTCAACCAGGCATGGAATTGTGTTACTTTATTTTTTAAACTTTGTGCATTAATGATGAAGAATTTGAGGTATTTATGGTTAGCTTTATAGTTTCAGGTGGGGAGATTAGCAGTACAGGTAGTGTTTGGTCCAGGATTTGGATGTATGTCTCCAGCTAAGCAGAGGTAGTTGAGGAAGGGTAGTAGTATTTTTGATTTGGTGTTTCATAGTTGTGGGAAATAAAGTATTAGCTTAGGAGCGTAGTACTTAGTTGAGGAGGGAAATAATTTTATTTTGAAGTAGTGGAGTGGGTTGGGTTGAACTAGTGAAGCGGATATGTTGTGGAAGTGTGTTTTTGAGTGACAAGAAAGGAGGTTGGGAGTGGGGGGATAGGATAGGAAGGGTGGGTGGAGTAGGTGGTGGGAGTAGGACGCAGAGAGATATAAAAGGAGTAAGACTAAAATGCAGATAGTTGGGGTGAGAATGGTTTGAGGTAGGAGTCCAGGCATAGTGGATAAGTGTAAAGATGTAGTAGTGGAAGATGGATTATGGAGTTAGGTGGGAGAGGAGGAGTGACTGAGATAGGCAGGTGGAGGAAAAGGGGGGGTGGAGCTGTAGAGGAAGTGATTGGTTGATAGAGAGAAAAGAGGGGTGGGACTGTGGAGGAGGTGATTTGTTGATAGTGAAAGGGAGGGGTTTAAGGTTCCAATAAAGGTAGGATTACTGGGGGTGGGTGTGAATTGGGGGCAGGGTAGGGGAGCGGAGTGAGCCCTTAGGGCAAACGGAACGGGAAGAGCTAAATAGAAGGTGGCTGGCTAAATCAATCAGCCAGCTGAAGCAGAAAAGTGTGCTTTGTGAATAAAGTACAGAGACAGCAGGGGAAAATTTGGCTGAAGGGAGTAAGGTGGTGAACTACAGCTCAAGTCAAGTCAAAGCAGGCCAGTGGGACAAGTATGAATGGGAGTGGGGGATAGCTTGGGAGAGAAGGAAAATAGATTTAGGAGATCTTAATCAGTAAGTGGGAGAGCAGTGCCACCTAGTGGTAAATATATATATGAGGTGGCATAGAAGGTAAGGGAGTTAAGGACCGCTGTAGGCTGCTTGACAAGCATGGGGTAAAGCACAGGCACCATGGTGGTGAGCACTAGTAAAAGACTGCAGTACATACACTTTATATTTTATCCTGATGGGGTTATAGTTTTGAAGTTCCTTAGAAGGTTGTGGTAGTGTCCCGTAATGGAAGTCCTTTATGGGTTATTTCCTGGACCATAGTGGGAAGGGTTAATTACACATGCAGCTGTAGGGAGAAGAGCAGAACAAAACAGGTAAACAAGTAAAAGAACTTACAGAGCAAGCTGAGGGAATGCAGTTAAGGAGTCAGCAGCAAGCAAGAAAACAGTTTGAAAATGGGGCCTGGAGTCCCAGTAGGTAATATCACCTTCTGCAGAGGTCTAATTGGTGGGATGGGGTATGAGAGTTTACAGCACTCTATGTAGGTGTGGCTAGAGCCAAGCCCAGAGTCAAACACAATCACTAAAAACTCTAACAGAATAAGGCTATGTACTGTTCATAGTAAGAATAAGAGATGTTGTGTAGTAGTACTATCAGGTAAGAAATAACTTAAAACAGGCTAGGGTCCAGCATGTACTAGACATAAGTTTGTTGAAACTAACAGGCAGTCAATTAAGAAATGGGAGAAATGGGGGGGTCCTTGCTGCCAAGCTACTTTACAGCATACCAACTTGCTAGAGAGTACAGCAGATAATGCCTTAAATAAGTATATTGTAAAATGTAAAAACTAAGCCAGCATACTTTGCAGATAAGGCAATACTGCAAGGTAAGAGAACAGAGCTGTGTGATGAGCGAGTTTCATTGCAACTGTTTAATGCAGCATGCAGCACTTTTAACAGTACGCTGTTCAGTATGAAGATGAAAAGGACAAACTTGACCGATAGTTTGTAGATAAGGAGATACTGCAAGGTAAGAGAACAGAGCTGTGTGATGAGCGAGTTTCATTGCAACCGTTTAATACAGCATGCAGGACTGCAAGTACAAACTTGAAGTGTTATAAGATAGTGCATTACTTTTTCTGTTATTTATTTGTTTCATTGAATATTATGTTCAAGATAGTACTGCGTTTTATTTTTGTGTATTTAATTGCTTCACTGAATATTGTGATCTCTTTGCCTCTCTGCAGTAAGTGGGGGTTATTATTCTGACTGCATTGATATTCAGTGTTGAACTCTTAGCCTAGAAGGATTCCCTGTGCTTGTATGTCTTAGTCACTTATCTCTGAATTTATTTCTACTGAATAGCTGAATATTTGAGCTGTTTGGTTAGCTGTTATATACCTACATCAACTTTATTACAAGCTGAGATAAGTAGAAACTTGCAGTATTATAAGAAAGTACTGCATTTTGTTTTTCTGTTATTTTTTTTATTTCATTGAATATTGTGTTAAAGATAGTACTGCATTTTATTTTTCTGTGTATTTATTTGCTTCACTGAATATTGTGATCTCTTTCTCTCTCTCTCTGCAGTAAGTAGGGATTTATTATTCTCACTTCATTGATATTCGGTGTTGAACTCTTAGCCTAGAGGGTTTCTGTTTGCTTATAACTCTTATTCACTTATCTCTAAATTTATTTATGCTGAATAGCTGAATATTTGAGCTGTTTGGTTAGCTGTTATATACCTACATCAATTTCATTACAAACTGAGATAAGTGCAAAATTGCAGTGTACTGCATTTTATTTTTCTGTTATTTGTTTCATTGAATATTATGTTAAAGATAGTACTGCATTTTATTTTTCTGTGTATTTATTTGCTTCACTGAATATTGTGATCTCTCCGCAGAAAGTGGGGGGTTATTATTCTCACTTCATTGATATTCTGTGTTGAACTCTTAGCCTAGAGGGTTTCTCTATGCTTGTAAGTCTTAGTCACTTATCTCTGAATTTACTTCTGATGAATAGCTGAATATTTGAGCTGTTTGGTTAGTTGTTAGATACCTACATCAACTTTATTACAAGCTTAGATAAGTACAAACTTGCAGTGTTATAAGATAGTACTGCACTTTATTTTTCTATTATGTATTTGTTTCATTGAATATTGTGTTAAAGATAGTACTGCATTTTATTTTTCTGTGTATTTATTTGCTTCACTGAATTTTGTGTTCTCTCTGTCTCTCTGCAGTAAGTGGAAGGTTAATATTCTTGCTTCATTGATATTCGGTATTTATCTCTTAGCCTAATGGGTTTCTCTGTGCTTATATGCCTCAGTCACTTATCTCTGAATTTATTTCTGATGAATAGCTGAATATTTGAGCTGTTTGGTGAGCTGTTATATATCTTCATCAACTTTATTACAAGCTGAGATAAGTATAAACTTGCAGTGTTATAAGATAGTACTGCATTTTATTTTTCTGTTATTAATTTGTTTCATTAAATATTGTGTTAAAGATAGTACTGCATTCTATTTTTCTGTGTATTTATTTGCTTCACTGAATATTGTGATATGCTTGTCTCTCTGCAGTAAGGGGAAGGTTATTATTCTCAGTTTGTTGATATTTCATGTTGAACTCTTAGCCTAGAGGGTTTCTCTGTGCTTATAAGTCTTAGTTACTTATCTTTGAATTTATTTCTGGTGAATAGCTGAATAATGGAGCTGTTTGGTTAGCTGTTATATATCTTCATCAACTTTATTACAAGCTGAGATAAGTACAAACTTGCCGTGTTATAAGATAGTTCTGAATTTTATTTTTCTGTTATTTTTTTTCTTTGAATATTTTGTTGAAAATAGTACTGCATTTTATTTTTCTGTGTATTTATTTCCTTCACTGAATTTTGTGCTCTCTTTAGTGTTTGATGTGCCTAGCTTCTTGCATCAACTTAAATTTTCAGTAAGTAAACTGCTGGTTATAGGGACTCCATTGGGAGACATACTGATGTCTCCCTCACCAGGCTGAATAAGGATTAGGTTACAGTTAGTTGCTTGTCAGGGCAATTATTCTCCAGATCACATAAGCACTCAGGTCACTAAACCACAAGTACCAGTATGACTCAGTCAGAGCTAATGTGGGCATAAATGACCTGATTTGTACCTCCTTGGACTATATGAAAAGAGACTTGATTGAGCTCTCAGAATATATGTCACAGATGGGTATGAGACTAGCACTGAACAGCATTCTACCATATCCAAGGATGATGCAACAATACCAACAGAAAATGATTAACTTTAATAGGCTTAGCTACTGGTGTCACTCCAAGGGAGTCCAATATTTGTCAGCTAGGGGAATATGATTAACAGGTCATGCTGCAAGTGCCCTGGAGCAGCTAGTCTGCACTCTCACTTGGGGTACAAATATCCTAGACCTGGTATTCACAAATATGGAAGCATGTTTCACCCCCCCCCCCCCCCCAGTGTAATGACTGTACTGGTTTCATTAGATCACAAAATAGTGTGCCTTGAAACAAATGTAAAACAAGAACCCCCACTTAACCCCAAAACATTTAAAAACCTGTAGGCAAACTACTTCCTAGTAAACAGCAGCATGGTTAATTTCCAAGCTTCCCAAAACCAGAAAACACAAAATCCTTGTATGGCCATATAAAATGTCAGTACCAGACTGAAATAAGCCTAGAACAAACACCAAGCCACTCTGGTGGACCCCTGGTATAAATAGGTTGTACAACAAAAGGAAGAAAATATTGTCTAAAACTAAGAGAGAGCGAGAGAGAGAGAGAATGTACACAAAAAACAAAAACTCCCTCATTAGTCTAAACAGGCAAATCAGGGGACTAGTCAAGCCTTCAAAAGCAAGTTTTGAGGCAAAAAATGGCCTCCCAAACTAAGGATAACCATTCAGTTATTTCCACAATCGTAAAAGCAACACCCAACAATGTGAAGAGTTAGCTCTAGATGGCATCACTTATACCTAGCCAGAGGATATAGCAAATCTACTGGCCAATGAATTCAGCTCAAATTTCACATCTGTATCACATCCAGTTACACCCTAATATATACCCTTCACCATTCCTCTTCCAGTTATCACAAAAGTACAGGTCACCACTGAGCTAAAAATATGGCTTCAATGAGTCCCAACAATATCCCAGGATGCCTCTTAAATAGCTTGAAATGTGACCTATCAGACCCACTAGGATCTCTATTTAACCACAGCCTCCAGAATGGTTTGGCCTCTGGATAGTGGAGGACAGCAATGGTCATCTTTCTGCAAAAAGGGGGACCATCAACAGACCCAGGAAATTATAGACCCACAAGTTTGACTAGTCTCATATGCAAGGCCATGGAAAAAATATACATGGACCTGATAAACAACAACATAAGAAATATCCAAACACTGGACCCAACCAAGTTTGGTTTTGTCAAGGGAAGGTCATGCCTACTCAATGTGGGGGACTTCTTTGAGAAAGTCATGAGGGCCATGGATATGAATGAGGGTAAAACAGTACAGAATGCCTGCCTTGACCTGGCTAAGGCATTTGACACAATTCTCCACTCAGGTATTATTGATAAACTCACAAAATTTGGCATAAATCCCTACGTCACCAGATAGATAGCCAAATGGCTCACAGACAACACATGTTGTTAGAGTGTGATAATTCACATCCAGCAAGAGGTTACTAGTGGTGTATCACAAGGCTCAGTGCTGTTTCTTTTGCCCATAATATACTTCTCAGAAATCAAGGCTAAAGTAGAAGGCCTTTGGCTGACCAAGTCTGCTGATGACTGCAAGTTAGGGACAATCACTGAATCCCCATTGATGTAGATATCCTTCATAAGGGTCTGACTCAGACAAATGATTGGTGCCAGAGCCATAGCCTAAGACTAAATGCAAAAACATGCATAATTATACCTTTGGAAAGTCAAATACTCCTGCAAATTAAAACATTAATATCAAACACATAAGAGCAGAACCAGAGATGAAAGATCTAGGTACACAGATAGAGAGCAGCCTGAACTTTGATCACCGTGTGTCCACAGTGGTGAGGAAATCCTTCTATATGGCACAGCTTATAAGTAAAGGCATCATATCTAGATCCAAGGAAGTTATAGACCCACTGTACTTGGCCCTCATCAGACCCATAATCGAGTACAATGCACATTTCAGCATGTACCCAACCAGGCACTTGCAACAGCTGGACCAGCCTTAGAGGTTCCTTACAACAAACATACAGAGTGTAAACATGTCCTATGTGGATTTACTAAAATTTGTATCCCTTTACTCTGTCTCTTACTGACTCTCAAGGATGATGCATGGCTAACCTACAAGCTACTCTCAAATCCAGCCCTGATCTAACAGTTTTTTAACAGTTACACATTTGCAAGACAAACTGCATGAGGATTTCCCATTCCCAAGATTTAAACCTGGTCTGTGACAAGAACAATACATTCTGGAGAGGCAGATATGTTTCTCAGAGATTACCCCTTATCTGGAACAGGTTTCTTCTTCACGTAAAGCAGAGCCCTTCCCTGACCCTCTTCAAATGCAGTTTGGATAAATGGATGGGGAATTGTAAATTCTCTCCTGGGGTGATGCCCATGTCCCTTATGGGCATAGGCAGTCTGTAAAATACTCAAAGGCATAGGCACAGACCTAAGCCATTCTCTACCTCTTAGTGATAAAAATAGGGTAAGGTAAAATCCTGGTAATAATGGTTAGGCTTGTATGAGCTCCTTAGCCGTTAGCCTAGTAATCTCCTATGAACCTATGAACAAGCCACGTGACCCAATATATTTAGATAATTTACTTCTTAAATAGGAACTATTTGAAAAAGAAGACTGATATTTTCATTTTTTTATATTTTCACTGTGAAATATAATTATGTTGTTCCAGTCACAGAAGCTATTGAATGTTAATATATTTCTTCACTTCTGTATATGTATTTGTTCAGTTCTGGGAGTGTATTTACTTTTGCAGCTGTATTTCTACAGTTCTAATAGATATTTTTCCACTTTGGTATCATGTCATGTTAGGAGGGTTCAACTACCTGGGTAATTGCTGTATAGAACACCTCTGGTGCTAATGAAATACCAAAGAGTAGTCTAAAGAACCCATACAGTTCTTATAGTATATTAAATGTAGAAAAATTGGACATTTCTCAATTTAGCTTTATCTGCATGAAAACTTGGTTTTCATGTGGTACAGTCAGAGACAAAATATAGTCTGAAATCCATGAGGTCTATTAATTACATACTTATTATTGCATAGTTTAAAGTTTATCTTTGTGCTCTCATTCACGAGTGTGTGTGTGTGTGTGTGTGTGTGTGTGTTTTGAAAAAGTATTTAAGCATCAAAAAAGCTCATTTTGAATCCTTAAATGTCTGTATTTGCTGTTTTATTTGTAACTAGTCCATAGCTGAAAATGGGCTACTGTGGTCCAGTCCAACTACCTGCTAAAAATCAATCAAAAAATCAGTCAGTCAATCAATTTTTCAATAAATGTCATAGAACTAAGTCTGCTTTAGGATTCTTCTCAACTCTCATTTAGTGGTGACTGGGGCTTCTTTATGAAGTTGCATTAAATAATAGAAATAAGCCTGTATTAAGGCTCCTTCCTAACTTCCCTTTAGCTGATAAATACCTTTATCATAGAGATATGGAAAGCATTGAGTTAAGCCTGCATTTTAGTTTCACTTAGACGGTCATGGAGGCCACTTAACAGGAGATGCACCTCTTATACCACTGCTGCGGTAATATCACATTGTAGAGTAATTGCATCCATCTTAAAGCTTTGGAAAAAAACAATCAGATTCATTTGGAATAGAATGTGGTATTAATGTTCTGTGGCACTAGAAGGGTCTGTCACTAAGTGAGGGGGACAGGGAAGTACATCTGAAGTTGTGAAATGATTCCAAAATTTTCTCATTAACATAGATTTTTTTTTGCAACCAGTTGACCTACTTTTGTCAATACAACCGCCACATATGCTATGAATGTATAGCCATAATGTATATCAATAAATGATGATGCAACATGATATGCACACAGATTTTTATATTATGTAGGAATGACTGAACTTATGTCAACATACTATCTGTATTTGTTTTACTTTTATGAATGAGGGAGGGAATGAGAAGGCATGGCAGGAGGCACAAAGTCATTGGTCTTGTCACTCACACAGTGCATTTATATCATATCCTAGTTGATTCTGCACAACCCCCAAATGGCAACTGAAATTTACAAACGTAATTCATAAAAATGCTAACAAGATCTTTTCAGTCATCACATCAGCACTTCTGTATATTATACATTTACATTTGTACATGTTTCCCATCATTCATACAGCCACACTCTTCAGTATTCTTCTCCTCAGTTGTGCCTAATTCGGCAGTGTTATTATAGTCCAAATTCTGGACATTGTTGTTTAAATACTGTATAGCATTTCTGCATTTTGCATATTAGCATTTCAGCACTGAAAAATATGGACTGTTAACATGGTGGTGTAGAAATATGGAAATAACTAGGTGGTTTTGCTTGTCAGACTCTTACTCTGAGATATTATATTGAAACCCATTATCAAGGTGTGGAAATATAATGCATATTGCACAAGAAATATTAATGCAAAGTGATGACATTTTGTATACACTAATGGAAGTAAGTGCTTTGAGCATCCTTTAACTATAATCTATATGTATTTCATACCATACCACACTACGACTGCCTTGAACGTCTATGCCGCTAACATTAAAACGCTACATACTATGCATTATGGAATGTACAGATTCCTGAGAGAGTGCAGTCACTGCTGTGAGCTAGAATGGGATGCAGCATCTTTAGTTTCATGTCATACCATTCTTGTCTAGGTCCTGTGGATTTATAAAGCTTTGTGATATGATTTAATAAAAACATAAATCCTTCTATTTGGCATGTGAATAATTGTACTGAAGATGACATGGTGTCTCCTTTTCATGTTGAAGGAGTATAATATGCAGTATAACAATTAGAGATGTGTTAGGAAACCATGGTGAAGGACAGGGGGTCTTCATTATCATGCCTCCTACCATACCATTCCATCACTTCTCTAATTTCCTGTAACATGCACTATATTTTGTGTTGAAATTACTGGACTGATGTTGACATATTATCAGTACACCTTGCATTAGGTACAGAACATGTGATACATTATTGAGTTAAACACTGGATAATGTTTTGACTTTGTGACTCACAGCACTGCTTCCAATCTTCTCACAAATCCCTGCATCACATACTGTATCTGATGTGGCATTGACTGAATAGATATAATGTTTTGTCTCTGTCATATTGGAGATGTATTGGGTGGGCTATGGCAGGCACTAATCTGACTGAAAGACACAGTTTAAGGGGAAGATTGTAGGCCCTTTAACTCACAGAATGACTTCTTATCATCTCAGTTGGTCCTGTAACTAAACTGAAATTATACACTGTCGTTACAGATACATGATGTGGCAGTGAGTGAAATGGTAAGAAGGCATCGTATGATTGACAAAACAGATCAATTCAGTCATTTCTGTGCCACATACTTTGTGTGCTTCACCTAGCAATGATCAAGACAGGGTCACTCACAAATATACTCCAACCACAAATGATCAACAAAACTGGGGCACATCCTGCATGTATAGATTCAAAAATGATTTTTTGCAATCCCCCCAAATGGAGTACAAACTGCTCTTCATATATACCGTCTCCACACTGGTAGAACAGTGCGGAAGGGAGAAATATTATAAAAGAGTACTCAGCACTCTTGAACAAATCATCATCCTGCTACCACACTGCATCCAAACAAAAAAAAACTACAAGAAGAAAATTGACCAGTTGTAACTGATTGACTAGTCATCCTGGAAGTGTAGGATAAACACTGTACATTGTCATCAGGATTACAGCATATTCATAGCACGCATACCAATTTATGTGCATACAGTACCTTCAGTCTTTGTGCCAGCATCACTTCTGCATTATATTCCATATTCTCACAATATGCTCCATATTTCAGTCTTCTTTGCCTTGTGTCTGCATCATACGTTGTCATTTTTACATTATAGGTGTTTGTTTTCTTACATTCTATTGCATTGTGTACATTAACTTGTTTGTAAATTTCCACATTGTAGTTATTGGCTGTTTGGGCAATTTTTCCATCTCTTTCAACTTTCTAATTTAAAAGCCCACATTTACACTTGTTTCTTTCCTGTAACTAGTCTAGTTCAGATACAGATTCTTAGTTTTAGCACTTGAATTTGTTTATTCGTGCTCAGCACACTGTTCAGAACTTGTAAGCACTAAATAAGCTACAAATATCTACATCACTCAACCTTCCTCATTACCTAGAGGAAAACAGTTTTTGTACTTACTTTCCTCACTTGCTTAGAGAAAACAGGTCTTGTATTCACTTTCCTCACTTGTCTAGAGGAAAATAGTTTTTTATTCAGGCATGTCCAAGGGTCAGCTTCCAGTGTTTTTTCCTGTCTATCTGATGAATCTGGGCATCTTGGGGCAATGTAGCAATTGGATCATGTACACAGACAACCCTCTCCTACCACCCAACACTACAACCTGTGAGAGATGCACTTATCTAGCCAAACTGGAGGTAAAGCTCCCTCCAACCAAGACTGAACTTGACAGTCAAGAGGAGAAGGTAAATACTTGCACCACACCACACTCATCATATAGTCCCACTAAAGCTACACCACCAAAATCCACACATAGAAACACAAAAACATTCATGGATGCTCTCAATAATAATTTGCTCAAGCAAGAGAGACGTCCAAAGCAGAAATGCAAGCAACCTCCACCCCCCAACACAACCCAAATGACGCATAGCCCACAGACTCAGTGTGCCACTCAACCACAGCCCATAAGACAAAACAACATACCCAGCACACTAGTCATAGATGACTCTATAGTCAGGCACACTGATGTCCCACTCACCAAGCTAAACAAGGAGAAGGTTACTGTTAGCTGCCTGTCGGATGCCAGGATCTAACACATAACCCATGCAATCAGGTCACTCCACAACAAGTTCAAATATGACTCTGTCATTGTCCATGTTGGTGTGAATGACCTGAGATGTACCTCCCTGGACTACATAAAAAGAGACATGGAAGAGCTCTCCAATCTTGTAGCCCAGGCAGGTATGACCCTAGCCCTGAGTTGCATCCTGCCATCGCCCAGAATTATACCACAGTACAAGGACAAAATGATTGACTTCATCAATTGGCAAAGCTTCTGGTGTCATTCTAAGGGGATCTATTATCTGTCTGCCTGGGATGACATGGTCGACAGACCACGATGCTTTGCTAGAGATGGCCTGCACCTGTCACCCCTGGGATTCCAGATACTTAATGCTACTCAATGCTAGAAGTCTAAATCTCAAAATGCATTCCCTTGAGGCACTCTTTAAAATGGAGAACATCAAGATCTGTGTAGTGACTGAGACCTGGTTCAAGTCTCAAGAGAGCATCCCTGCATTATCAGGCTATAACTCATACCATACTTTTCAGCCACCTAACCTGGACCAGTACAGCAAAGGCAGAGGTGTGTCCATATTCATTAAGGATATCCATGCTTCCAGGCTAGTTGCTCAGCATAATGCATCCGAGGTTATCCAAGTGCAACTAATTCTGGGTAAAACTGCAATCCAAACTGTAGCTTGCTACAGATCCCCCACCATGCCCCAGGATTCCACTCCTCTTTTTTTGATATACTGGAAAATTTTAAGGTTCAACCAAACACCTAATAATGGGCAATTCAACTACCCCACCATTAACTGGAAAAACTACTCATGTGCCAACTCCTTCACTCAACGCTTTCTGGAATTCATAAATTCCAATGCCCTGGATCAACTTATCCACACCCCCACCAGGGGCAACAATATCCTAGACCTAGTCATTACCAACAGGAGTGACCGGTGTTCCACAGCTGAAGTCAACACCTCGTTGGTCAGATCTGACCATAAGCTAATCACCCTAGATATCCATATCCCACCCCCGCCCCCACCCCCCATTAAGGAAAACACAGTAAAACATTTCTCCAAAGCCAACTTCATGCTTCTTAAGACAGAAGTGGCAAACTTCATAACACCCATGCAGATGGACAATACAGTTATGACTGCTGAATCCTACACAAATGCACTCTATAAGCACTTACATGAGTGCATGGATTGTGCTATCCCAAACAGAACCAAGACGCTATGAAAGGAAGTCAATCTGGTGGTCCCCTGCCATAAACAAACTCTACAACAGAAGCAAGACACTGTTGCAAAAAAGAGTAAAATCCCATGAGTGGAGGAGTTCCCTGGTCAGCATCAGTAAGAAGCTGAGATCTCTTATAAGATCCTCCAAAGCTAGCTACGAAAACAAAATCGCCACTGATTCTAGGGACAACCACAAAGCATTCTATAGCTATGTGGAGAATCTCAATGGCAACACCCAGATCTGCTCTGAGTTACAGCACAACACCATGAAAATTACAGAACCAAATGATATTGCCAACATCTTGGCAGATAGGTTCATTGCTAACTTTACCCTCCTCTCATCCCCTAAGTGGCCCATACCTATACAGGAAGAATGCAGAGTCCCTATAACCACAACTATGCAGGTAAAAGCTGCACTCTCTAAAGCCAAAAACACAGCATCCATGGGAGCGGACAACATCCCAGGCTGCATTTTACATGAACTTCAGAACAAACTGGCTCCCCACCTAAACACCATGTTCAATCATAGCCTCACGTCAGGCTTTGTGCCCATTGAATTATGCACAGTAACAGTTATCCTACTCCACAAAAGGGGAGCCATCACTGATCCCGGGAACTATCGCCCTATTAGCCTGATGAGCCTGATCTGTATGGCCATGGAACATATCATCATGGAACTCATAAACAAAGACATTGGTAACCTCCAAACTCTAGACCCCACCCAGTTCAGGTTTGTGAAAGGCAGATCATGCCTCCTGAACCTGATTGATTTTTTTGAGGCAGTCACCAAAGCCATAGAGGAGGGTAAGGTGGTTCACGCAGCCTATCTTGACTTCGCCAAGGCTTTTGACACCATCCCCCATTCTGGAATTATAGCTAAACTCACTAAACTAGGTATAAATCCCTACATCACAAGATGGGTTGCCAACTGGTTCACTGACAGAATCCACACTGTAAAAGTTGCAGACTCCAAATCTGACTTCAAACCAGTGACAAGTGGAGTACCACAGGGTTCAGTCCTGGGACCTCTCCTGTTTGGTATCTACTTCTCTAAAGTACAGGCTAACACAGAAGGCCTTTGGCTAATGAAGGTTGCAGATGACTGCAAAGTAAGAGCCATAGTCGAGTCCCCAAATGATGTGGACATCCTACAGAAGGGCCTCACTGAGACAGATACCTGGTGTCAGAGCTATGGCCACAAGCTCAATGCCAAAAAGTGCATTGTCATCCCATTTGGTAAAAACTCTGTATCCATGAACTACCACATAGGTGGCAGTCTATTTAACATCAAATGTGTGATAAGAGACCTTGGGACCCAGGTGGACAGTAGTCTCTCATTTGATAATCACATTGCCACAGTAGTCAGGAAATCCTTCTACGTGGCACACCTTATCACAAAAGGGTTCTCATCCAGGAAAAAAGAGGTCATTGTTCCCCTCTACTTGACACTCATTAGACGCATTGTAGAGTACAACGCCCCTTTTAGAATGTACCTGACAAGACATCTGCAGTACCTAGAAAGGTCACAGAAGTACCTCACAAAGAGGATTACTGACCTCAAACAGATGCCCTACACTGACCGTCTCAAAAAACTCCAGCTTTTCTCCATAGCATATTGCCTACTCTGAGGTGATCTCTGCCTAACATATAAAGTTATGTCAAACACAGAGCTGTTGGACATGCTACACCTAACGTAATCCCAGCCCCTCTGAGCTATATGCTCTAGGGCCTAAACCTTGTCACCACAATAAACAGGACATGCTGGAGGGATATATTCCTGTCCCAGAGACTTCCCATGCTCTGGAACAAGCTACCATCTAGGTCAAGCAAAGTTCCTCATTAGCACTCTTCAAGAAAAAATCTTGATGAGTGGATGGGAAATAGGAAATATACCCCAGGGATCACTTTTGTGGCTCTGCTCGACAGGGACACAGGAAAATAACTTTCTTGGGTGGCCAGGGAACCTTGTTGGCTAGGCTTACTTGGGCCCTTGGGACGATAGTCTAGTACCTAACTATGAACCTAAGAACCAACAGTATGAAATGTGGAAAATGTACCACAGCCTATAATTCAAAATGTAAAAAAAAGACAGATTTATTTTTACTAACTGTTCCAGTATATTAAGCTGTCAGTGTACCACCAGTATATGAAAATATAGATTACATTTCAAAACTATTTCACACTTTTGGATGTTCTATATTTGTTACCCCCACTAACTGAAGCTAAGATGGTGGCAAAGGAAACTAATTTTTTAAAGTTAAATACTCAGAAATAATTTAACAATATTTGCATATTTATACCACATTAACAATATTTACAAATACCCAGAAGTTACTTCATTTTTAGAAAATACTCCAAAAATATGCAGCACAGACACTGGAATTTCTCATCTGTTTTTCAGGAACTGGACACATCCTTATGGACCTTATTAGTGAATCTACAGACACTGGGTCTCACTTATCAAGTGCCTCATTTTTGACTACCTCTGGTAATCACAAATTCAGATCACACAACAGGATTCTTTCATAGTGTACTTGCTGTGATGGAGATTGTGCAAGGATGTAGAAGAAGAAATGTCTACCTGCTGTAATTCTGAGAGCCAGAGGTTCATAGGTGTGTACTAGGCTAATGGCCCTGGAGCCTTTACAATCCTAGCCCATAGGATTACCCTGGCATCGTGCCACCCAACCTAAGTTTCCAGTGCCTCTGTCGATTAGAGCCACTGGAGTGATTCCCAGGATGAATTTTCTATTTCCCATCCACTCATCAAGATTTCACTTGAATAGAGACAGCAAGGTGCTCTGCTTGACATGTATGGGAAGTCTGTTCCATAGCATGGGCAGTCTCTGGGTTATGAACCTGTCCCTCCAACATGTTCTGTTAATTGGGGCAATGAGGTTGAGGTCTCTGGAACGTGTGGTGCGGAGGGATTGGGATTTCTTTAGATGCAGCATTTCTAAAAAAGTTGGGCCAGACATGACTTTGTAAGTCAAGCAGAGATTGCTCTAAGTAGGCAATATGAGACAGAAAATAGTTGGAGTTTTTTGAGTCAGTCCATATAGGACAAGTGTTTAAGGTGTAGGATCCTCTTTGTGAGGTACTTTTGTGACCTCTCCAGTTGTTGCAGGTGTCTAGTGAGGTACATGCCAAATGGGGCATTGTACTCGATGATTGGCCTAATGAGGGGAAAAGTAGAGGGAGACAATGACCTCTTTCTTCCTGGATGCAAACCCCTTAGTAATGAGATGTGCCACATAGAAGGACTTTCTGACACCAGTGGCAATGTGGCAATCAAAAGAAAGTTTGCTGTCAACCTGCGTTCCCACTTCTCTTATAATGTCTTCTGTGTTCAGTGGACTACCATCAATGTGGTAGTTCATGGGAACTGGGTTTTTCCCAAAGGGGGTGATGACACATTTTTTGGCATTGAGCTTAAGGCCATGGTTCTGACACCAGTCATTGGTCACAGTGAGGCCATTCTGTAGGATGTCAGCATCACTTGGGGAGTTAATAATAGCTCCTAACTTGCAATCATCTGTGAACTTTGTCAGCCAGAGTACTTTTGTGTTGGCCTGGACTTAAGAGAAGTAGATACCAAACAGGAGAGGACCCAGGACTGAACCCTGTGGGACTCCACTCGTGATTAATCAGCAGTCTGACTTGGAGTCAGCGACTTTCGCACTGTGGGTTCTATCTGAGAGCCAGTTTACAAACCACCTAGTGATATAGGGGTTGATGCCAAGCTTAGTGAGTTTTTCTATGATTCCTGAGTGAGGAATGGTATCAAAAGCCTTGGCCAGATCAAGGTAGGCTGTATGAACCACTTTGCCTTCATACACAGCTCTGGTGACTGACTCAAAGAAGTCAACCAAGTTGAGCAGGCATGATCTGCCCTTCACAAAACTAAACTGTGTGGGATCCAGAGTTTGGAGATTCCCTATATCCTTGTTTATTAGGTCCATGATGATGCGTTCCATAGCTTTGCATATCAGACTCGTCAGGCTAGTGGGGGCGATAGTTCCCAGGGTCTGTAGTCACTCCTCCTTTGTGGAGAGGGATAACTGTGGCAGTGAGCCATTCAGCAGGGACAAAGCCTGAGGTGAGGCTGTGATTGAACAGAGCAGACAGGAGAGGTGCCAGTTCACTTTGTAGTTCATGTAGAACACAACCAGGGATATTGTTAGGTCCCATAGAAGCTGTATTCTTTGCCCTGGACAGTGCTGTTTTAACCTGTGCAGCAGTAATACTGGGTGCCTAGCAATCTACTGGTATTGTGATTGGTCCATTGTGGGGGGGGGGTAAAGTTGGCACTGAATCTGTCGGCCAGTATACTGGCAATATCTGTTGGCTCGGTATAGGAGGTACCATTGTGCAGTACCTCAGAGCAAATCTGGGTATTGCCGTGGATATTCTTTACATAAATATAAAAGGCTTTGTGGTTGTCTTTACTATCTGCTGCAATTCTGTTTTCATACCTAGCTTTAGAGGATTTGATGAGGGATCTCAACTTTTTGTTGAGGCAGATAAGGGAGTTTTTCCAGTCTTGGGAATTCACCTTATTCCACATCAGTTTCCTCCTTCTGTTGTAGAGTTTGTTTATGGCAGGGGACCACCAGATTGGCTTCCTTTTTTGGAGGAGAGTGTCTTGGTTCTATTGGGTATGGTGAGATCCATGCATTTGTGTACAAGTTCGTACAGTGCATTGGTGTATGATTCTGCTGTCACCCAACTATTCTCCATTTGCATGGGTGCCGTGAAGTTAGCCACCTCTATTTTTAGGATCCCAAACTTAGCTTTGGAGAAGTTTTTCATGGTGGTTACCTTTGCTGGGGGAGTGGTGGGAGGGATGTGGATTTCCAAAGTGTTTAGTTTGTGGTCGGATCTAACCAGGGAGGATCTGACTATTGGTGTAGAGCAACAGTCACCCATGTTAGTAAAGACCAGGTTAAGGATCTTGCTACCTATAGTGGGGGTAAGAGAGAGCTAGTCCAGGGCATTGGAATTCATGAACTCCAGGAAACGTTGGGCAAGTGTACTGGTACATGAGTAGTTTACCCAGTTAATGCAGGGGTAGTTGAAGTTGCCTAGTAAGAGAATGTTAGGTTGAACCCTAATATTCTCCAGGGTGCTTAGGAATGTGGAGTGTGAGTCTTGGGACATGGTTGGGGACCTATAGCAGGCTACGACCTGAATCGCTGTCTTACCCAAAGGTGAGGGTGATACACTGCTCAAAGCAAGGGATATACCTGCCTTGGACACATACTCAGAGAGCTCAATCATGTCTCTCTTCATATAGTCCAGTGAGGTACGTGACAGAGCCATCATGGTACTTGTTGTCGAGAGACCTGAGTGCATGTGTGATCTGATGAATCCTGGCACCAGACAGGCAGCTGACTGTGACTTTCTTCTTATCTAACCTGGTGAGTTGGAAATCTGGATGTCTCACTATGGAGTCTCCAATGACAAGAAAATTTGGTTATTGAGTATTACACCTTAAGTATTTGGTAAGTGATACACTGGTGTTTCTATGTGTCTTGGGTGCCTTGGGAACTGTGTCATTTGTAGCAGTCTTTTGCTTTGGAGGTCTCTGGTGTTTCGGTAAGTTTTTTAAGAGAATTTCCGCATATGTTGATTTATGTGTTGGATGCATATTATGTGTATGAGTAGTGGTGGGTGGGTTGACAACCTCTTCAGTGTTACTGTTTTGAATGTGAGAGAGTAGGGATTCAAAATTCTTGGTTAGATACATCTCTCTCACTCTGAGCAAGTTATTAGTAGAGGGTTGTCAGTGTACATGAGGCAGTTGTTACACTGCCTCAGGAGACCAAAGTCAACAAGGGTAGTCCAACTGTACATAATGCTATGTTTGAAGAACTATCACAAAGGAGGTGCTTTCAGGACTGATCTAGGAGGTGCTCCATAGATGTCTATTTCTGACAGGGATTTTGACTGGTAGTTTAATAGGTCACAGCTCACTAGCAATGCTTCTTAGACCAGAAGTGTACTAAAATGAGGACTACACTAATGTACTACAGCTGTATCTTAGGGAAAAACTGTCAAAATTATCTGTCCTGCTATGGCTTACAGTTGCACAGCAGTACACAGTGTTGTGCGATGTGCAAACAAGCAGAAACCCACTAAAATGCAAGGCTTAAATACTAGAAGCAAGAAACTTTACAAAACATTAAAAAAACACAAAAGAATCAATGAGGGTGCTTACGCCATGCCCTAGACCAATAACCCTTCACCAGAAAGGTTCCAATCAGCACACTTCTCTCACAAGGGTGCAGAAGGCCCCCTTCCAATCAAAGATAGCTTGGAAAATGTGCTCAGAATACAACAGCCATTACAAACAGACCCAGATGCAGCAAACCTGTATCTAGACTATGCTACAGCTACTAGCTACACTAATTTAGGTGGGAAAACTACAAAAACGTTCTAAAGAATGTTTTAAACAGCATACAAATCAGTTATTTAAAGCATTGCTTGATGGGAAAATAGAATAAACAGAACAGATGCTTTGCAAACAATAAAAAGTGGGAACAATTACTTTGCAAAACAGCGAAAATGGCAAAAAAACTGTGCAAACAGTGAAAACAGCAACAAAATATGATTTAACAGACAGAGTAAGGCAGACAAATGCAGTACAAACAGTGCAGTTTAGTTTACAGTATTAAATACAGTATTAAATAAGCAGAACACAAAAAGTACAGGAAATAGTATAATCAAGCAAAAAAAAAAACAGGCAATGTATAGTTCTTGTGAAGCTCAGAAGCCTCTAGTCATTGGTATCTCAGCTTAGATTTGTGACTGGTAGCCCACCTCAGTTCAGCTTGGTTCAAATAAGCAGAAACCCACTCAAACATGGTGCTTAAATACCAGAAGCTAGAAATTAAAAAAAAAAAAACTTTAAAATCTCAAAAGTACAAATGAGGGTGCTTATTGCAAGCCCTAGACCAATCACCCTTCACCAGAATGGTTCCAATCAGCACACTTCTCTCACACGGGTGTAGAATGGCCCCTTCCAATCAAAGATGGCTTGGAAAATGTGCTCAGAATACAACAGCCACTACAAACAGTGCCAGGTGCAACAAACTAGTATCTGGAGTATGCTACAGCTATTCACTACACTAATTTAGGCAGGAAACACTAAAAAATGTTAAATTTATGAGGGAGAGGGCAAAATTATGAGATAAGAACAAGGAGGTTCTGCAAAATTCTGAGTTTAAATGTACCTGCTGGTATTTTTGTTTGGAAGGTCAATGTACAGCAGGAAGTGGGAAGTTGCCCTGTCCCTGCTGTAGTGTTATCTCAGATTTGGTATACATGCAATAAGGGGTATGGAGGGGCCTACCCCCCCCCATCCATAAAATATTGTTTTGGTTCAGTGTCTTGATATTCAGTCTTTTAGGATCATACTAATTTCAGTGCTGAATATTGTGCCATAGAACTATATGTGTGTGTGTGTGTGTGTATATATATATATATATATGGTAAAATGAAAACAGTAAGATGTAATATATATGACATGTATACCCTTAAATGCTAATGAGTTAGCCTCAGTGCATAACATGTCATGTGGCAAACAAAAGAATTCAGTTTCAGTTTGCAATACAGATATCAAGGAGTTTAGATCTAATCATCTTTCTCCATGTCATTTGTTATGCCATCTGGCATGACAGCGGATAGCTTAAAATTCAAGATAGTTTCAAAATGCTTTTCTGCGCTCTTGAAAGGTTTCATCATACAGCTGATGACCAAACAGTCAACCATTAAAAGGGAGGCAGAACAAATCACAAAAACATTCCCATGAGGTGAATATTATCTTTGTCTCAAAATATAGAGCTCATGCCAAATCAGTTCCATTAACAATAGTGATCTGATCATTGATAATAGGGAAAAGTCACTTGATGACAACATGCCTAGTCCTCTAATTCTAAACACATAATCTATAACAGTAATATCATTTCTAGTGCTCATGGTACCATCTCAGCACCACAATCCATTTGGATAAGTAACACTATAGCACACGTTCAAACTACCACAAATAGTATGTATAACAATGGCCATTTCTGCAATCCACTCTTTGGTTTGTATCACTATACCCTGCATACCTTGTGGCAATCAGCATCATTCTGGTCTTGTTGCATATGTGTTTTTTCTAATCTCAAGTATTCAATACAATCCATTGTCCAATTCACCCTCCCAAAAATGTCAGGTAAGTGACTATTACCTACTGCCAGTCTACTGCACCCATATCTGGCTTACAAAGTATGATAAAATGCATTGATATAACTCTGTAGTGACCAGCAAATGTCATGTTACACCTTTTTGGGTGAGCAAAATATAATCCAGAGTAAAGCACATATACAAGTCTATGCATAGAGTAGATCATATGGTAGCTGGCAAATAAGGTAAACTGAATGCTGTACCAGACAATAAACATTGATGTATATAGCATATTAGTTTTTCTTAATAAGAGGTGATGGCTTGAAGGGGCAAGTACATGGAAAAAAGTAAATGAAACCAGGGCTAATAAACTGCTGTTCTTTATAAATATTTTGTTCTTTG
Source organism: Protopterus annectens (assembly GCF_019279795.1). Lineage (NCBI taxonomy): Eukaryota > Metazoa > Chordata > Ceratodontiformes > Protopteridae > Protopterus > Protopterus annectens. Next base: position 402,796,899 of record NC_056751.1, on the reverse strand, counting down.
AAATCATCAAGATTTTGTGCATTTTTCTCTTGTGTTCATTAATTGGTTAATTGTACACATGCTTATGTCTCAGGTCATGGCTGAAAAGATTCTCAGACCAGTCCAACTACCTGGTTAACAAACGCACAAATTAATTAATAGAAAGGCCATGTTTAATGTAAGGATGAAAAGTGGAAGGCCGCAGTAGTGTTCTTGAGGAAATGGTGCTAGTTCCAATCCTCAGTACACGAAAGAAAGCATACATAGCAAGTTGAGTATGTTGGCAGTGGTACCTGTCTCCCAGATGTTGTATGAAAGTGGAATTGGAGATATTCAGAGAGGAATAAATGTTGGACAGGGGTCTTAATATATGGCAGTTGAAATTAAATTCCAAAAGTGAGGGTAAGGCTTTTTAAAACTAGTAAGAGTAAAAAGGATAAAGCCCTTACTACACCCTATGTGGCCTCAGTTTGTTTAGAATCTCAAGCACTTGATGCGGCAGGTGGGGAAGTTGGTAGTAAGCAGCCAACCCTGGTCCACCCACCATTGAGTAAGGAGATGGCTAGGCCTGCTGCATTGTTGGCCCTTACTGGGATGTGGGACAACATCAGTAGGCAGTGATGGGAAGCATAGGGAGCATGTACAACAAAGTTAGAAGAGGGTATGAGGGCAGATGATAGTCTCTTCATAGGGGGTTTCTCTACAACAGCAACATTTCAGTTGTTTGCTGGCCACCATAGGAAGGGGTTTAGGTGGGAAGCAGTGGAATGCCAATCAGAATTACAGCCTCTGGTGCCCATCTCTTGTGTCTAATCAGGCATAAATGGGAATGGATTGTCTATAGTGCTCTCATCCTGGTAGGGGATTGAATAGGCTGGCTGTCATCCCACTGGGAGGAATGAATGGGCTGATAAGATGTCGGGAGGGGTCTACAAAAAATCTTTCATAAGTTTATAGATTTATATAAGCTTACAGCTCAGTGGGCCTCAATAAGTTTGTCCATAGTTGCCCCCCTGCTGAAACTTAGGCATGACCATATTTTTATACAGTTCCTTCCAAAATGTTGGAAAGTGACACAGACACTTGTTCATGAAAAGAATGAATTTATTCCAAAGGTGAAGGAGATAACTGATATATAATAGTTGTATATTATAATCATAGTAATACTAGAGATTTTAAGGATAACTGTGTTTTTGCCAATGCTTTCCCTGCGATGCATTCTAGACACAATGATCAAGATGAGACAGTCCATTATGGTCCAGAATGTAAGGCATAGGTCCTCTCTCAGTAGGCTGATTCACTAACATAACATTGGAAAAAGTCCTCATTCTGTGCCCCAAATATCTTTATCCCGGAGTTAACCTCACATGTAGGTTTAAAATGCTCTCTTCCTTATTCCATTTATTTTCACCAACAATAAACAATAGACTATTTTTAGTGTTTATTTGGTTCCATTCATAAGCTATCTTAAGGGAAGTGGACTTGTCGGATGTAAACCTTGCAACACATTCTAGTTGTCATGGTCAGAAACACTACAGGATTCATCTGTTAAACTGTGTGAACTAGGTAATCGCTAGAAATTATAAATGACTACTTCATTAAACAGGTTTCTAGTGCATTGCTTATATTTACAATCTTACTCTCAAGTTTCACATGCATCAAAAGTTGCTCCTACTGGCTAGTGGCCAGAGTCTCTTATTAGATGAAAACGGCAGTTTCAGTGTTAGTGAAGCAATTAATGTCCTTTTTTTACCTTTCCCTTGGACTCGTATTGCTTCAGTGTTAACTTTTGAAGCTACCACTGGTTTGCGTCATCACATCACCAACAGTCTATTTTAATCATGAAATGGCACGTTTTAAGCACCCTCAGGTAAGTGTGCTGCATCAATAGGTGACTAATTAAAGTCACGTCATCTTGTTTATTCCAAATGTGCATATGAAAATCCTTAGAAAGAGAAGTAATGTTTATGAGCTGAAAAATAAAACTGATTTCATTCAGATGTGCTTTTCATCCACTAGGTGGGGACATTAGGTGTAATTCATTATTTAATCAGTCGTATACTGCGTGCAATGAAATAACGTGCAATGAAATAACATAAATTCTTTCTCATTCACATAAGAGTGTGTGTTTAAGTATTTAAGGTAATGTCGAATCATTAAACTCAAACATTAAAATACAAAAATCTTTTCTGGCTAGACATAAAACAGTAAAATATGTTCTTACTGGAAATATTCTTATGGAGCTTACATTTATAAAATGTATCTATATCTTGCATCTTTCTCTCTCTCTTTTTTAGAATGCATATCTCACCACACTTTAATGATTAGGGCCAAGAAATAAAGAAATATTTATAGAACTATACATATATATATATATATATATATATATATATATATATATATATAATATATATATATATATGTAGCATTCTTTCTTCTTCCATTTTAATGCGTTTCTGAACATAATTTTACAGCAGCTAGAGATTCTGATGCATCTGTTTGCAAGTGCAGCTCCTTGAATTGTTTGTGAGACTAATGCAGCTGTTAAGTAATTTGTCTTATTGTCCTCTAATGCACGGCATGACTTCCTTTAACATGTTTTCTCCTTAACTAGCACTCATTCAATCTTTACCTTCTACCTAAACTCAGTCCTAAGCCTGCCTTCAAGCTACCCAGTGTTTTTGCTGAGACTACTTCTACAGAAAAACACTTTACCATGCAACTACTCTCACTGTGAAGCAGTGCTCACTAGTCTCCACCAGAAGCATTTTTCTCTACTTCGCTTGAAGAATAAATGTCATGCTTTGGTTTACATTCAAAATTTAATAACTTTTTTATTCACTATCATTAGATGTTTTGTCAGGCTTTATAATATCTACATTTCTCATTCCTGCAAGTGCATGTACCAGGTTCCCAACCTTTCTTCACACGAACCACCCTAATAAGCTGTCACCCTCCTTGGAAGTGTTAAGAATCAATGTGTTCAAGTCTATAAATATCAGACAAGAAACATGAAAGCCCACTGACAACAATTATTGCTGTTTTGTAATTTGCCTAGTGTGGACATCCAATGCTGCTTTCTTTGTTCCCTGACATAGGTTGTGAGGGAGTTGGTGTGCAGCAGAGGGAACTTCAGTTATTATTTTTACTTTCTGAACAGCAGAGTCCATTCATTTGATTTTAGTTGTGGAATGCTATACACATTTCCTTGTGTCGACCTTGTCTTTGCAATTGTGTGACCATGAAGTTGTTATATTTAAGTATGGAGATACGAGGTGATTCTTTTCCAAATGGGATGCATGAGGCTTACCGGCCTTTACAAGTACATTTTATTTCATGTTCCACTGACATAAATATTTTGCTTCAGCAATGCTAATTACTTGGTGTTATGTGATCCTCTGCTTCTGCTTACAATGTTTGATCGTAGCTCCTCATATCTGTTGACATCCTTTGTGCTGTTTTTAGCACATCAGTATGATTTTGAAATTATGGATACAAGCAAATTCCATTGTAATTTTGATGTTACTTCATTAGATATCTCTACAAGCATAATACTGTCATCCCTTGCCTGCTGCCAGTGTGATTGATAAAGCCCTTGTCAATGTCTTCTGACAATGCACAGAGTTTCTAGACTTTTCAGTTTAACTCAGTTTTAGTCAACTCTGTGAAGCAGAATATGAAGCCCTTACTGGCCTAAATGATCTCAGTTTGATCAGTGGCTCAGGCACCGGTGAGGACAGTGAGGGAAGAGTGGAAGGGGGTGGCCAATGCCAGCTTGCCCATTTGAGGGGAAGACATAACAGCTCAGTTTAATGCAAAAAACAAACACCCAGAAGAGGCAGATGTCTACAACAGCTAGACTGAGAATCTAGGAATGAGCATCTTCTGCACAGGAGAATGACTGCCAGTAGTAACTGCATTCATTCAGGATGTAACAAGGGGAGGGAGTAGAGATATTAAAAAGTCTCCTATCTATCACATGATGGATAATGTGACACTGAGCAGGAGGACCATACTGTAAAGTTCTGTAGCATGAGGACAGTTGTGGTCTGCTCTTATATGTGCGTGGTCCCAGTCTAGGGAGGTGAAGCCAAGCACCCTGGGCACAGGGATAAGAGTGCTTTATCCAAATGGCTGATGTTGATGGAAAGGCTTTGTACAGGGAAGCAAATTACCTCCATGGCTGTCCAGGTGCTGGCCTTCTCAGTTGTTCTCTCAACCTCGCCATAAATAGTGTGGGGGGGGGGTATATGAATGGCCTCAAGATGTATGGTTAGCTTATTATTTAAATCCCACTGAAGAGAACTATTCACAAGTGGCAGGGTCATATGAAATAATAAAGGTTTCTTCTTGAAGTGCAATAAAATAAATAAAATCAAAACATACTGTACAGTGAAGAGTGTTTAGGTTATACAGATTTACAATCACAATACTCATTCATTCATTTGCTGATACCTGATTTATCCTGTTAAGGTTAGGTGACAGACCACTCCAGAAAGAGTGAGAGCACACACACACACACACACACACACACACACACACACACACACACACACACACACACACACACACACACAAACACACACATACACTTTCAGGAAAATTGTTTCACTGATTAGCATATCTTTGAGATGATGCCAAAAACTGAAGATTCAAAAAAAAATCCGCAAAGATATTGGAAGGACATACTCATAACACACAGAAGCTACATATATCACACAGATGGTATATCAGACTAAATATTCTTGTATTCTCTAGGCAAGCAGAGCACCATTATAAGTATAAATCCAAAAGAAATGCCACACCTCTTAGGGTAGCATAAAATGCTGTTAAACCAAAACTTACTACAGTTGTGGTGGAAAGTAAAGAAAGAACAATCGTAATTAAATACATAAATACCTTTAATAAAATAAGTAAGTGTTTTTGTCTTAAAACTGAAGACTTCATCAGAATAAGCAGAGCATTAGTGCATGCATTCATGTGTTCTGTTTTTTGGAACAAATTAGAGAAGGAACAGTGACTGTGAATATTAAGGCATTATACATAATCATCTCTCATGATGTGGGTATGGAGTGAGTAATTTATTTACTTTTAGAAGGTAATGCATATTCAATGGGTAAGGTTAGATTTTAATACAATGTATAGAGCAAGTTTTAACTAACAATTATCTTAAATTCAATGAACAATATTTTCAATAGCTCAAGACAGTGGATATGGAGGCCATTATGGCCCCTAATTATGCAAATGTAGTTTGAGGGGGCAAAATATTTTATTTCAACATCTAGAATTTTGCAAAAGTCAACCAATATAATCATTTTATTGATATCATTTTTTACGGGTTGGCATCAAAGTGGAATTGGTGAGATTGGTACTTTTTATTAACATAGCACTGAATTTCTGGAATTTTCTTTGCTTTTATGTTAGTAGTATTATTTACTTTAATATTATTTTTCTAGATGTTAGAGTGTACAAATCAGTAAACAACAATGCACTTGGCTCTACTATCAGCTATAAATACACTGCTAGTAACACTTTACTGCATTATGAGTGTATCCATCCCAAATATGTGATACAAAATATTGTGGAGTCAGTGTATGAAACATCAACAACATCTGAACATGTTGAAATTATTTATTAACAGTAATGCATGACATATTTATTAAGAGAGTGTAACCTATGAAGTTAGATAACAATACCTTTGAATTTGTTAAAATATCATGGAATATAAAAAATACTGTATTTCAGCAGAAGTTTCTTATAAACCTCCTATTTTTTTTAACTTGGAACTTGGACTTTATAGTGTTTGTGACTATGTGTATAGCATGTGAGTCATTTTTATGTGGGAAAGACAAACAGAAAATTACACAATATGATTTATGAGCATAGGAATGCTATTTTAAACAAGAAACATCTTTATTAAATTATCACTTATGACATAGGCAGTCGTGCATTTATATAAATGAAAACAAACCATATTAACATATTTTCATTTGCAAACATTATACACCACTTAGAGTCTATCTATTAATTGTCAGTCAAACATTACAAAGCGTATTCAGTTCCTGCCTTCCATTAAACCTTATTCCTCCTCCAAAACTTTATTCTGCATGTATTGTTCCCACAATTCCCAGTTTTTCTATGTAATTTTCTCCTACCCTTTTCTAAAGATCCCAATTCCAGTTGTTTTATCTCTTTTACTATATCCACTACTCCAGTTGTTTTATCTCTGTTACTATATCCACTATTACAAGTACAGCTGATTTAACTTTTGATTTCCATTTTTGAGTAATTGCTTTTTCGGTAGCCTCCAGAATTAAACTCAGCAAGGCCTTACTATGTCTAGGCAATTCTTATTCTGTATCATAACTAAAAAAAATAATTTCCTTAGTTACACCAATTTGTTCACCAGTATTTCTGTTAGAGTAGTCTGCAGGGAATTTTTAAAGCCTGCCAACTCATTACACTCCTGGAAATATGTTCCCAATTATATATTTCGTCCTCATCAAACTTCCAGCATTTGCAATCTACCTGAAGAAAATTCTTTGGAGTCTAGTTGGGGTATAAAATACCTATGTAAACACTTCCAAGCAACGATTCTACATTTTCTACATTTTATTGTGTATTTGGGATTCATGCATATACCCCATTGTTTCTTTGTGAATCGTTTATCAAATCTCTCTTCCTAATCCTTTCTAACCTCCTCTGATTGTTTTCTATAGTTATCATGCAATATTTTATATGCCCTACTAATTATTCCTTTTTTAGCAGCAGCTTCTGTTCTAGATTTTACTAAAATCTCTACCAGTGCTGTTTTTTTTTTCACTTAGGACCCCCCCCTTTTCTCTTGGCCTATACTCTTGATATCAAACCTTGATAGGGAATGCAATTTCTAGCCTGCAGTCCAAATAAATTATTTGCCTTTTCCCATTCTATTACCTTTCCCTAATTATTTGCTCCCAATCCTTGGTTTCTTTGCCAGTTTCTCTTGGAAATTCCAGCCCACTCTTGCTTGTTCTCTGTACCCCTAATTATAGCCATCCCTATCAGCAGAGTCTCCTTTCTTCATTCATGCATTGACTTAGTTCTTAGCATACTTTCTGCTTCTTTATGAATATAATATTTTGTATGGTTATTGTTATCTCCTTAAGGATCTGCATCCAAAATCTCCCCGTTTCATCATCCCTTTCCACTTTGTATTATAGCTTTCTGCTTGTTCTGTGTATAGGAGTCTTAACTGTGTAGCTCTTAAATTCCCCTTCAAATCAAGTAATTCCAAACAACATTATTCTATTGGAAGTATCAGCTTATCCCACTTGACCTGTGCCATCTTTCATCTACAGATAAAATCCTTCAGCTCTTTATTAATTGCTATCTACAACTTCTCCTCTAGTTGATAAAAATTTGCCTGACCTGAGTATAAAACTAAAGGGACTAAAAACATTTTCACTGCTTGTAGCTTCCTATCCATATCATTAAACAAGAGTATCCTTTTTCTCAGTTTTTGCATGATCTTTTATTTAGTGTCTTTCCACATATCCATAGCTGCCATAACAGAATCTTTTTTAACCCATACTCCTAAATACTTCACTTTATTGTATCCCCATCATACCTCTCAACCTCTTAGCTCAAGAAATCTGAACAAAGCATAAAATATTGGGGGGAGGGTGCAAAGGCCCAAAATAGTGACATACTTTAACTATTGCTCTTATAAACTTAGAAATTTGATAAAATAACAGGATTTGTGTTAGCATGCATTTTCTGAAATATATTAAGTCTAAAACTCAAATGTATGCCATTATTTAATGAATTCATTCCTCAGTGATTTGCTTGAAAGCCACACATTTTATGAAGAACAGACCAAAAATATGAGGCAAAAATATGGACATTCTGTGAAAATCTGGACATTTGAGAGCTATGATACCCATAAATATGTGTATTACTGGACTAATTCATGTCTGGGTACATTCATCTGTAGCCTTTGTTTGTCTACATTAATTTTAAATCCCCAAAAAACTGAAACTTTTTCAGAATGTTCCACAACACTGAAATGTTTTTTTCTGTTTTTTATCAGGTACAAAATAACACTGTCTGCAAATAAAGCAACTTTTCCTGATTACCATACCAATTATATCCCTGAATTTCTGAGTCCCTTATTTTCTTTGCTAATGGCTCTAAATATAATGCAAATAACAAAGGGGAAAGAGAATACCCCTGTCTGGTTGCTCTGTTCAGACCCAGCTTATCAGAGAAGAACCCTCCCTTTTTAATTTTTGCCTCTGATCCCTCATATAGCCTCTTAATTAACCTTATTATTGTATCAGGGAATGCGAATGCTTCCATTGCCCTACTCATAAAATCCCAGCATACTCTGTTGAATGCTTTCTCTGCACAGTTCCAGTTTAAGAACAAGATGTCTCTTAAGAAACTTCTGTGTTATAAGAACTATAAATATTATGAATGTTTATCTACAGAGATGATAGGGACAAATCATTGTTACAACTGTAAGTATTTTAAATATGTGAATGTAAGTGAGCCCTTTTTATATCCAAATACTAAGGTTAAGTATGATTTTAGAGTGAACGCAGACTGCAGTACAAGAGACTTAGTTTATTTAGCAGTCTGCGAGTCATGGAGGCCCTTTTATGTCAGAAAGACTAACAGGACATTAAGAGAGTGAATTAGGGAACATCTATACAGTATTAGTAAAAACGACGACAGGAGCGCATTAGCAAAACATATTTTAGTGACTGATACCACCCATCAGTTTAAGTTCAGTGTGATTGAGAGACCATACAGGGACATGCAGCTAGGCGATCTAAATAATAAAACAGAAGAACACAAATTAAAATGTATTATCAGATTGCAGGCAGATAGGGACAGTGGATTGAATGGAAAAATATCAATAAAGCCTGTATTAAAGTCCAGGAATTTATTTAAATGATACAAGCAAGTTTTCACTGTATAGAGGGTGTTTCACTTGATATGCACTATGACTGGTGATCTTTGTCATATGCTTTTACTTGTATCTACGTATTTTTTATGAATGGATCAGCTGCTGAATGGAGATCTGTAATGCTTCATTGGCGGTCTTTAATCATATGATATGTTATATTTAAGTTTTAAAATGCGCTGTTTTATTAGTTTTTTTGGTCTGATGAAGAGCCAGTTATCAGGTGCTTACCAAAATAAAGTATTTCTGGTTTTAGCTCATGTTGCAGATCACAAGTTTTGTTTTACTATTTTTATATTGCTTGTGTTTCTTGGGAACTGTTAGCCCCTTGTGTCAGAGCTGAATTGTTTGCTGGACTTTATAATCATGACTTAAAACTGAAATGGGCTTATATGAAGCTAGGTCTGATGACTTTTTACATTCTTTAGGTATTACAGCCACCACAATGTTCTTTCAGGATATTGGTGCTTCCCTTCCTTTTAAAATATTATGAAACAAAACGTTCCAGATCTTTTTCACTTTCTTCCCTCCTAGATTCCAAACTTCCACTGGAATATAATCTACTCCTAAAGACTTTCCTGCAGATTGATTATATGTCACTGTTTTTATCTCATCTCCTATCTTAACTGTTCATCATTGAGCCTTATCTTTGGCATACTTAAGTCTGCCATAAATATTTCCTTTGTATTATTTTTGATTTCCATATTTCTCTGCTTTGTACAAATTTTCATAACATTTCCAAAATATCTATAATACATCTACAAGATCTTTGGTTATATTTCGTGACATATGCTCCCTAAGTTTGGCAATAACTCTTTCTACTTTCTGTTGTCTAAGTCACTGTGCCGAATGTTTTCTGTTCTGGAGTTATCAAAAACAGCTGCTTAAGAGCAATTTGGCTAAACTCATGCATATTATCCGGGTACTCCCTTATTTTCTTTTTAGCATCTGCAGGTGCCCATGTTCTTGTTCAGCAAATATCCACTGATTCTACAATACTTCAACCTTTGTAAGCCCTCTAATTAATTTTTGTTACTGTTTAACCATATCTCATTTTCTTTTATGTCTTTTCTATTTTTAAACTCTATGTTCATTTTATTCCATTCACTTGCTATAACCTCTGAAGACATTTCTATCTTTCCTAATAGTTCTTAATAATTTTAATTACTCGTTTCTTAAATTCCTCTCCTTTTAATAGGTAGGGAAGCACCAGCTTCTCATTTGTTATCCTATATTTTTATCTTGTTTATTATTGATGCATGATCTGAAATAGTTATTAAATGTGTATCAAAACAATTAAATTTACTTGCTACTGTGAAATATCATTTCTGTCTAGTCTAGCCCAGTTATTATACCTTGTAGAATAATATGTAAATTTTCTCCAAGCTCCTACTACTTAATTCACATCTTGCATACCAAATATTTTCATAAATGTCTTCAGAAGTTACCCTCTTTTGTAAAATTTCCCCTTCTAGGTCCCCGAGATACATCCTCACTGTTGCAAATCAAGTTCCAGTCCCCATCTATAAGTAATATTCCCTGCTGAATGTTGATTTTTCTTCCAAAATTTTCTTAAGCTCCATAATAGCAGTTTTAGCTGGACTATAAATACATGCCAGCATAATGATCATTCCTTGCCAGAAGTCCCTTACTATCACAAATCTACCATTAAAGACTGAACTAAATGTTTTGTTTTGGGAAACACTTTTTCTGGTGGCAGTTACCTCAGCAAGGAGGATACCAGAACTTCAGGCCCTATTGTGTAAACCTCAGTATCTAGTGTTCCATAAAGATAGGGTCTCTCTTTGCATCAGCCCCAATTTTCATACCTGAATAATATTGCTTCAAATGTTGATCTGAATTAGGCTATTACCTTGCCAGTCTTCTCTCACAATTTTTTTAATAAAAGAGAATGTAACTTATCTATTGGATGTTCATCACCAGTTATGATTCTCACTATACTCCACCAAAAATTTTATGAAAACTGACCAGCTCTTTATCTCCTTTTCAAAGGCTAAATTGGGAAAGAGCATTTCCAAGGTTATACTATCCATTTGGTTGTCTGATTGTATCACTTTTCTTTACTCCACAAACCTAGAGCGCATTCTGCTAGAGATGCTGCAACTTCCATAGCTTTCTTTTTTAAAGTTCCTATTGATGTTATTTATATGCCATGGCTAATTGGTCCACTTTGCAAATACTTATTTCCCACTACAGGTTGGACTTGCATTCTAGGTCCTGGTCTTCATCTGGCTCCACCATTCTCCAGTACATCCTTCCATGAGAGCTTCCAGAGTTTTTTAGTAGCTGTGGACTCTGTCCCAACAGTTGAGGTAGATGTAAAAAACAACATTGGATATGAAAGTTATATACTTACGATAATGTTACATCTTTGTTATCTTCTCAACTTTTCCTCCCTCTGTTCCGCTACCAAATTGTCATTTTTCTGGGCTCTCAATTAACTGTCCTGAATCTGTCTGGAGTCTTGTCTTGCTGAGAGTCTGGGACTGTTTTATTGTCCTTTCAGTCCTTTTTTCTATTTTGCATTATATAGGAAAAGCCAAAGGTATTAACAGGCAAACATGTTCTGAGGATCTGTGATGGTGTGGGGGTATTACGTGTACAGGAGAGGAACCTGAGCCTTGGATCCAAGTATCTGAAAGTTGCCGGCTTCAGATCCAGTTGGATCTGATATAACCTACAGTTGTGACAGACAGAAGAAGACAGCACAGACCTAGAGTTCTCATGAAGTGCCTGAAAGTGAGGAATGAAAACTCTCAACTTACAATGAAACTTCCTTTTATTATTCTATTTGTGAAGTCGATCAGTGTGGCATTTTATTTCTTGTATAGTTGTAGTTTTTTTTTTTATTTCAGTGCTTTATGTCTAGTTTTTGATATGGTGCATGAATATCCCAACACCATCCATCAATGCAGCAAAAATTGCAAGACATGTTTGCATGGCAAGGGAAATGCTCTCCAGTCTTCACAACCGCAGGATGGCAATTCACTGCCCAAATTGACTGCATACATTTTACCACTCTTTCAATTACTCCATGCTTTGAACATGCCAGCTCTATCATTCACACATGTCATATGTCTTTTATCAAGCATAGTTAAGAACCTCTGCCTCACATGTATTACAAAGTCGAATGGATGATTCTTCAGAAAGGCAGTCATGTCTTCTTTATATTGCCTATATTTTTCATAGCCCTTGGCATTTGACCACATATAACTAAATGCAATACAGAAAATATAATTAAAAGTATGAAATATATCAAACTCCACAGTCAACATACTTGGCATCAGTTGGTATTTTTGTCTTCATTCTAAATCATTTGCCAATTGTGGTTGTCTTCTCATACCATTACATCACTCCTTCAAGATGTCACTTACACTGTAAATTATTTTGTTACAACTTCCATGCTCTTTTGCACTCTTCCATATCTGCCTATCTTATCTTTATAGCACTGAACTTGTAAAACTACTGTGTAATACTTGTGATTTACCACAAATATTCAAGTAACCCATTCCCTTCCTCAAAACTGAAAACGAAAAAAATGCATGCAGTAACAAGACATCATTCTATTCTAGTTCTTCTTCACCACAAACCACACTAAATGACTTGCAAGTCTGACAATGTTAACACAACAACTACACCTTTGCTGTGCTGACCTATCTCATACACTTCAATGGCATTATTCTATTCCATTATTTATTTCAACCAGGTTAGTCATGCTAAATCAGTGATCTTTTCTCAGGTGACACACAAGGTTGTCTTCACACTAATTTAAAATGAGTATCAGAGAAGTACATTTGTGTCTACTTACCACAAATGTAGATGATCAAGTGTTTTACCTGTTGAAGTAATAACCACATTGAGTTGATTGTTTTTAGCCTGAAGCAAAAAGTCTGCTTCTGGCATACCCCAGGAAAGGCAGGTGATTTTACAAAATGCTCTTGTTCAGGATCTAATCATGAGGATTCACTTCCGACCTGCTGAGGTGGTCTGCAAAAGAACTGTTTTCCTTGGCAAGTGCTGGGCTAATAGGTAAAGGCGCAGATCTTGGACTGTGTTCCATAAGGACATGGTTAGGCAGCATAGAGGATAAGAAAGCATGTCCCTGTTTGTTTATGTATCACATCACTGTGGCATTATATGTCATTATCAGTAGAGTCTCTGATTTCCACAGTTTCTTGAAACCTAGCATGTTCTTGAGAACAGCCATCATTTCCTTTAGATTTATATAACTTTTCTGAAAAAATTTTTCTCATGTTCCTTGAACTTGGAGGATGTTACAATGTGCCCCCAAGTCAGGTATGAGGCATCTGTTGTCAAAGTCTGATTAGGGTGAGGGGACCCTGAAAGGTACCCATAGGTTCTAATTGCAAGCAGAAATTCAGCAGAGAAATTCCCTCTTTATTCAGGGGAGGAGTGGAATGTTTTATTGTGGTATTGGCTGTTTTGATTCCAGATGTTCTTCAAATACTTTTGGATCTTTCCCATGCAAAGCCTAGTTAGAGAAATTATTAAGATACATGAGACCATGTAACCCAAACATCTGAGAACCTCCCATGCTGGAATTCAGTTTGGGTAGAAGAAGAGATTTGAAGCAGTTTGTAAGGAAAGAGATTTTTCCTCTAGGGGAAAGCTGTTTGTAGGTCTGTGCCCAGCAAGACTCCTAGATAGACTAATTTTCTGGATAGAGAGATGTTTGACTTCTTTAGGTTTAGGGTGCAAACTAGAAAGGAGTGAATGGTCATAGTTTCTTGTAGAGCAGATAGTAGTTCCTCCACTGAGTCTCCTTGGATTAGGCAGTCATCTAGGTATGGGTAGATCTAAATGCCTTTGGTCCTGCAGTATGCTGTTACTGGGGACAGATATTTGGTGAATACTCTGGGTGCAGTAGATAAGCCAAAAAGGAGATCAGAGAATTGATAATGATTTCCATGTGCCTTGAAGAGTAAATGCTTCCTGCGAGACTTTGCAATGGGAATATGAGGGTAAGCATCTTTTTGATCCATGGTGACTATGTAAGCCTGAGGAGCAAACATAGGCAGGAGCTTTTGCAGGGTGAACATTTTGAATTTTGGGATCAAGAGAAATCTGGTTAGTTTTAACAAATTTAATATGGGTCTCCAAGTTCCCACTTTTCTTGGAAGAAGGAAGAGCCCTGAGTAATATCTCTTCACCTTGTGGGATACCTCTTCTATGGAGCCTTGTTGTTAAAGCAAACCTACTTGTATCAGAATTCTTTTACTTCATTACGTGAAATGGTAGGAATGCCAGGAGGCTTTGGTAAGTAAGGAAAAGAATGTTTGTAGCTTGATTTGATGCTGCTCATCACCATCTTAGATAATCTTGACCCATTCATCAGAAAAGAGAGATAACGATCTTCCCGGCTTTAAGGGGGTAGTAAAGTTTGATGGAATAAGGGAGGAAAATGTTTGGGTGGGACATGAGGTGTAGGAGACAGGGAGGAAACTGGCTGAGTCATGCTTGCTCCCTGCTGGGCCCCTGATGCCAGGGTCCACTAGGCCTAGAAGTAAATTCTGCTTGCCATCTTTTATGTTGCCTTGGTGTGCTGTCCTACATAATACATAATCATTTTCCCTCTTTGTGCTGAGAGGAAAAAAAGGACCAGGACTTATTGGGATAGTTTCTACTAAACCTAGGTGGCTAAACCTGCAGAAAGTCCTTGACAATCTGCATAAAATGTAGCATTCCTCTCCAATTTTTTTGAAAACAGCCTCAGCTTTGGGCCCAAACAAAAAAAATTTTGTCTAGAGGAGCATCCAGAATTTCAGACCAAACATGGCATGAAAATGATTGCTGCCTTAACCAGACACACTGGCAGATAACAGACACTGAGACAACCATCCTGCTTGATGCTTCTAGAGAATCATAGCCATAATTCAAAGAATAATTAGCAACTTGAGAAATAGAGTTGCAAATGTCCATTTCTTTAGAGAGAGAGCTATTGTCTTCCATCCCCCCCCCCCAGTTTTTCTTTTTTATGGTCCAGCTGAGTCTCCTAGTACTCAACTATGTGAAACTGGCAACTGAGAGCTCTTATAGCCAGGGTAACAGAAGTATAAACTTTTTTGCCAATATGATCCAAATTCTCCCCTAATTATCATTAGGCAACGGGTTCCTGGAGGCACTACCATAAGCTCCCATAGGACCCTGAGTCACCACTTCAGGATCATCAGTAGGATTCCTAATAAGATGCTTGTTGGATTCCAGGAGTCTGTATAAATGGTCTGGCTTCCTAGGAGCAGGTGGTTTAGAGTCAAGCTACAGGGATGACTCTAAAATAACATCATCCACTACTTTTAATACTTGTAGAATGGCCAAAAGTTTATGCTTGTGGAGCATTAGAAATTTTCTAACCCTCTTCTTAGACTGTGGATAGTCCTAAGCTTCTCAGTGGAAGTACTCCCTCATTTATGGAGTGTTTCCATAAAACTGAAGCCGTCAAGTGGTGAGGCTGAGGCTAGGATGTCCTCTGAGTCAAAATCAGCATATGACCCTGTGGACAATTGGTCTACATAAGCCGACTCATCCTCATCTGAATCATAAGAATTTGAGGATTCCTGGGGGAGGATCCCCCTTTCCCAGAAAAAGATTTTGTAGTGTAAGGAATTCTAGTAGGACTATACTGTGTGGAAGCTACAATGTAAAGCAAATCCTCAGCCAGTTTAAGTAGATTATGTTGCTAGGCCTGTGGGGGTTGAGAGCCTAAGCTGAGGCCTTTCAGCAAGGATTCTGTTTGTTTTGACCTTAGGTTTGAACCTGGGTGTGGTATCGAGGTGCTTGGACCAGGTCGCTGATGGCTGCTGCCTGTGCACAGTGAACTGATGACCCCTCAGAGGTAATCAGGATCCCTATCTGAAGTTAGCATGGGAGTTGAAAGCTGTGACCTACAAAGCAGTCTCAGACCCAGCTAACTACCCTAGTCCTTTGATCTGTGTGGATGTTGAGGGGTCAGGAGGCATGTCAGACTCCGAAGGGCATTTAACAGTAGTCTCTGATACTTCCTCAGTCACTGGAAGGGACTGCAACGGTGTTTCCGGTCCTTTTATTTATTTTTTTTATCCTTCTCTGCCCTCATGGGGACAGACATCCTGATTCCTTTGGAAAGCTAAATATTGTCCCATAATGCACTATGAGAGCACAGATTCTGAGAACAAGTAGTCCTACCATTTGTTCTCAGGCTAGACTTCCATTCACTTAGAATGGAACACCCGTAGAAAATTGCCAAGTATGAGAGATTGCGGATCTTATGTCATTGACTGCTATGCATTAAGTTTTAACAATGTTCCTACTGATGTATTACACATTCTCTGAAAGAAACCTGCAAAAGTGTCAAGAAATTACTGAGCTAAAAAAGACTTTTTACAAAGAGCAGTTATATAAGTTTCAGTTCCTGACCTAGTTAGTCATCCCACCTTCCCTCCTTCAATGAGCTAGAGTCTTACATTTCCAGCTTGAATACATTCAGCTAGTCAACTTTGCATGACAACAGACATCAAACAAATCAGAGCCTGATGTGCCACTAAAACTGTTCCCTCATATGTCTCTTCACTTCTGAATAGCATTTGCCAGGAATTATTTCTGAAAAAATCCACACACATCAATCCAGAGTTTAGGCCAATCCATCCATTTCTAAAAATGTTCACAGTAAAATATTCAATTGGAATTGCAATCTGGCCACTCATGTGGTTATCTTGGCATAGTTATTTTGTTACAGCATAAACTGAACTATGGTATTTAATGTCAAGCTTTACATATCAATGAAACGGTTCTTTGTTTCTTCTTAACAATGATCTTCCAAGCCTCTGATGTGACACAGTACTTTCTGTTACTATTGTTTTATGTAGTTTGTCGTAGCTGCATTCTTGTTTCAATCTCGCATCTTCTCAGCAACAGACTCGTGGAGAAAGCTTCCATATCACATATTTTTGAAAATAGCAATACTACTGGTTTAGTAAGCTCACAAAATAAGACTACATGAATTAGCATTCATTTTCTGAAAAAGAAAATCAACACCAGGATTCAATAAACTTCGTGTAGGCTTTCCGCGAAGCCTACATGGAGTTTATCTGTTTGCACAGTCAGTAGCAATGCTAATTACATATTCATGCCACGCACTGCCTTTAAACATAAACAAGCATGGTTTTGTGGCTAACAATAGTGCTGCCGGCCATGAAACTGTGTTAAGCAACACGGATAGCAGACATGTTTACCTACAGGCAAAGTAGGTTAGCGGGATTGCTTGGAATGCCACATGGATTACCAGGGTTTATCATAAAGCAATGTATATGGTCCAAACACATTGCAGGACAATGTATACAGTGCAGAGTATTGTGGAATCCTATTCCAGGCATACTGTACAAAAGTTGTGTAAATTATCTGTAATGGTACATGGACTGCCATTTAAAATAAACAGTCAGTGGAAGTGTGTGTATTGAATAAGGACACACAGATGAATTATAGAAATGAACACAGGGAAAGAGGATGGGTGAAACATTGTAATGTACAGCAGATGAGTGCATGTAAATGAAAGACAGTTGTAGCAGGAACACTTCTCACATATTGACATGGTACAGTATGAATTCTGCAGTGAAAAATTATATTATGTGACTGTCTGACAAGGTGACATAACAATGGAGAAGATGTCTGTGATATAAGCATCCTGGCATGAACAATGGGGATGTTATATACAATTGCGGTTGGGTGCAGATTGTGAAGCTGTGCAAACTGATTTGCCTGAATATGACTGTAATGTCAACAGAGGTCTCCAATAAGTGGGACACAGTTACAGGCTCATGGACAACAGTAAACAGAAGCACATACAATAATGGACAATATCAGAATAATACCACAATTAATCCCATGTCTCTGACATAACATATGTGATTCTGAGTAATCATAAATGGCTCTGCATCACCACACTTGTACAACTATTATGACATGTCTGCAATCGATGAAGGTAATCAAGCACACCATCCTGACACTGTAACATCTGCTGGAGGTGTTAGGAGGGACATTGCTATACCTATATGTGACATTATGATCAATCCAGGCTAATTGACTGGTGTGCATGGCATATATATATATATATATATATATATGGCACAATCCTCACTGTCATGAATGTAACCCATGCAATAAATGTTGTCAAACAGCTATGTGCTGTGTGCATCACCAGAACAGATATCACACATGCATCTAGTATAAGACCTTGATAGGGTTTCCACACCATCAGACAGTAATATTTATGCAACAAGAAGAATACCTCAGTATGGCCAATAAGATGTGTGAGAGCTCACAGTGGCAAAGGTGGAACACTTCAATTACACATCACTGGAAAATTTGTAGGGAGGTACATGAAGAAGGGTGCATTGTACTCAGTTATTGGTATAATGTAGGCTGTGAACTATGAATGTATTATGGACTTTGATGTAGAAGTCCTGCACATGCTCAGTAATTGTGTTACATAGAAGGAAGTAGTCACCACTGTGGCCACATGCTGATGGATGTTCCACATACCACCTACCCCAAGACACAGGTCATGTACCACTTGGTCTGCTTATAAGGTGTGATGTCTACATTATCCATGAGTTGTGCATTTGTTTTCATAATATAACAAATCACCCCATGTTTTTGGTTTATCTCATGTGTTGTCATGGCTGTGGCAGAAATCTTTGGTGTGTGTTGACACTGTCTATTATACTAACATCACAGCTGGAGTCAATGATTGCCCACAATCTGTAGTCCTCCAGACAGCTGTTTGGACACAGGATGTGTATGTCATTCTTGATGTCTGTGACTTAAATAATGGACAGGAAAGGGCCTAGCAGACAGCCCTAATGTATGGACTTGATCACTGGACTTAAGATATAGGTCACTTCACAAATTTCAACATATTTAGATGCCAAGTGTGTGATCCAGTAGTCCACCCACTTGGTGATACAGGTGTTTATGGCCACATCTGACAGTGCTGAATGAGTAACTCAGTGTGAATTTGTGTCAAATGCAAAAAGAGAAATCTGTGGTATCCCTCAAAGTCTCAGAAAAACCCAGTATGCAACCTATACCGGGTCCAAAACAAACCAAGAAGACACTTTGCAGTATGAAGGATGGGATGTTCACTTCCTAAATTATATACACTTAGTTCACTTAATAAAAACTAAACTGTAAACTATAACTATAAAATATGTACTCCAAAATAATCAAATAGAAAATAGCAGATAGTCCACAGTTGAGTTAAAAACAGAATATCCTTTACTGAAACATGCAAACAAGTGATCCTAGCTGAGTGTAATGAAAAGCATCAAAAACATTCCTTATATATATAATCAGGTTGTTTGGGGCAAGGGAGTGGTTACAAAGGGTGGTTCTGTTAAGAGGAATATAAGCATTAAAATTATTTCTTTAGCCAAGTCACCCTTCCCCCTTAACACCACAGTGTAATCAGAGACTGTGCTAACTAAAAACTGAATATAGAAACCTAGAGACAAATTACAATCTCATTTGTATATGCTAACCAACTAATCAAAATGTTATTAATTAAGAAACCAAGCTAACTAAAAAAATTAAAATGACTGACTGACTAACAAAAAGATCTACCAATAGACATCTACCAGAATAAATATTAATAAATATGCAACTTTTAACAAAGCTCACTTTTGTATCAAATAAATACTTCACCAGGTCTGTTTGCCAAAAACAAATCATAATATGAATGAATGTGTACAGATATACAACTGAATACCTAATTAGGATGAAAAACATAAAAAAATTATTGCTAAGTGGAAATACAGTGATAAATGTAATTATTTTATTTATTTATTTACATTTGTTGACCAGGAGTGTCCGACTGGACATAGGTCCATTTTCAGCGGAGGCCCGGGGAGAAAAGCTCCACAGTTAAAATAAACAGACAGTAGTTACATTGGATTACATAGCGATTAACAATTTAACATAACAATTGCTTACAACATATTTACAGATGAAGAACATAGTACATCAGTAGACAACTAGAATCTTTATCTGTGAAGTACATAACAGACATTAACAAATGTTACAATGAGAAGTTCCTGCTGTATAATATGTACTAGGCTTATGAGCATCTGAGCTTGCTATAATCAAGGTAGTTAGTGGAGTGGAAAGAAAGGTAGTGGTTGGATGGGGTGGGTGATATTAGAGTTATTAATGTTAAAAATAAAGTGCTAAAGCCATGGGGGTCTGTTAAAGTGTGGCATCTAACTAAGATAACAATTAGTTTGAGAGTGTAAGACTGCACTCAAGAGTAACTGCAGCCTTTAAAACAAAACAAAACAAAAAAAAAGAATAGGCCCATGTTAATTGTATGTACTAACAGACTTTCACCACCTAAAAGAAAAAAATGTAACAAAAGTGTTCAGTTTAAAATCTAAAGTAGCATTTAATGTGGAGCCATCAAAAATGATTAATGTATACATGAGCTACCTAAAGTATGTCCTTTATAACATTGAAAGTTAGTGCTAAAAGAATTAAACAGTGTTTGATATTTGTTTTTAAACACAATATAAGAAAGTAATGTCAGCATTAATCAGTCCAAAATCAGTCTTTTAAACAGCGAAGCAGTTTTCTGAGATTTAGTATGCTCTTTAGGGAGCAATAATAATTAAGCCCAGGTTTTCTAAAAGCTTTTAGTTTCAGCTACCACAGTAGTTCACTTTTTTTCTAAAATATGAGAGATGTCTCCTTCCAGTTCCAAAAGGTCCACATGGTCAATGATTTAAAATTTAAAGCCAGTGTGTCTTTTGTGCCCCTGCAGGTGCAGAGCCAGTGCGTTATTCTTGCACTTAACTCTAATTTCAGAAAGGTGGCCAGAAATCCTTTGCTGGATTGAGTGTTTGTTGAGTGTTTCCCCACATAAAATGCTTCACAGTCATTGCAGCTAGCCCTGCAAATCACCTGCATTGAGTTACAGTCACCTCCTCCATTGTTTTAATCATTTTCTTTAAATACGGGCAGAAAAACATGTCTCCCTCCTGTATGTGCTGATAAATGACATAGTTGGTTTATTGGTGCATGTATCCTGTGGTCTGGACCTACCTTCAAACTAACTCCTGATGTTCCTGGCTTTCCTGTACACAGAGGAAGGAGCTTCTCCAAGGATGTCCATTAAATATGAGCTTTCGGTAATTATGGCCCAGTTCTCTCTAATAACATTAACAATGCTGTAATAGTCAACTGTAAAATTCAAAATACAACCGTCTTTAGATTTTTTGTCCATAGATTTCTTTAACACCCTCCTATAAGGCCTGTTAAGTGCTGGTGCATTTGTACTTTTAGTTCAGTTATAGGTTCCAAAAATGCTTCTTAACATATTGCTTTTGCATCCCCTCACTAAAAAAATCATTTTCAAGTTCATTTAGGTTCTTAAGGAAGAGTTCCATTTTTGTGGTGATCATAGCCAACCTATAGCCCTGGGACTTAACAACGTTATATTTCATCCTGGTGGGATGGAGACTCTTATTATGTAGCTGATTCATGTGTATGTGCAACAGGCTGAAGTCTCTGCAGCTGCTGCTGCTAATAGACCATGGCCAAGCATAAGAAGAGTTTTCAGACCCTGGTTAACTTATCACAATCTGCATGTGGTGGAAATTGTAGAACGCTACAGGGTGGATAGAGGCACACTACAGGAACTCTGCAACCTATGTTGTCCTCAACTCAGACCCCAGGCAAACTGTCAATGCCAGAGGATACAAAAGTATGTGTACCACTTAGAATTTTAATCACAGGAACATTAAAGAGACCAACGGGGGGGGGGGGACATGCTGGGGGTGTCACAGGTATCAGCATTCAGGATCCTCCATCATTTCCTGAATGATATGTTCCAACATATCACTGACCACATATATTTTCCCCTTACTCCTGAGGACAGGGCCACAGATATGCAGTTCTATCCTGTAGCACACTACCCTGAAGTACTGAGTGCCATAGATTGTACACATATAGAAATCAAGGCATCACCCAGGGAACAGGGAAGGATCTACATAAGTAGAAAGGGCTTCCACTCCATTAACTGCTAAGTCATGTGTAATGCTAAAGGAAACATCCTGAATGTGTGTGCTGGCAACCCAGACAGTTACCACAACTCACTTATCTGGCACACCTCCCAGCTGTATCAAATGTTCACTAGGGGTTATATCCCACAGGGTCATTTATTGGAGGATGCAGGTTATGCACTGGAACTGTGGCTGATGACGCCCATCAGAAATGTGCACACACCCACTAAAGATCGCCATAATGAGGCACACACTTAAACCAGGTATATCACTGAGCATGTGTTTGGGCTGCTGAAGTCACAGTTCTGGTGCCTAAATACATCTGGGGGGGCCCTGCAATACAATCCACATACATGTACTGAAATCTTCACTGTCTGTGCCATGCTTCACAACATCATCCTGAGAAAACAGCTTCAACAGAATCAACAAGGGGAAGGGGCACACATCCCATCACCAACGGCAAGGTCACCACAGCCACATAAAGGTGAGAAGTCAGAGAAGGAACCAACAGCTGTTGTGGGTGTAGGCAGATGCAGACATGCTCAATATACCCTTGCATTGGCTAAAAGACAACACATAGCACACTCACCACCTAAGTGGCTAAAACCTTAATTCTACACACATACATATAGTAACACTGATGCCAGGCAATGCTCACAACCTTTACATATAAATGTAATGGCTATGTACTGCTAGCATCAGAAAGACTCAGCCCTGACCTAAAACTGCAGCAACTGCTTAATTTACAAGGTAATGTTGAACCTGGAGTGTTAACACAGAGTTGTGTAATAATACAGTTGAATGGCATATCCTTGCATGTTGTTACTTGGTAATGTAAGTAAGTAAAATGTGGGTGATTTGTGCAGCAATGATTTCAACATGTGACAGCAGAGACTTATGTGAATACATGTGTTCTCTATCAAATAATAGGCCTCAGCCATCAAAGATGCACACATTCATACCTCTCAAAAGTACTGATGGTCACCGAATGTCCTTAGTTTGGCTTCATACTTTTGTACTGGAAAATTATTAAAGAGATAAGTTAGAAATTAATGAGACACATTTCATTTTCAAACTTCATAACCCTCAGAAGATTCTTAAAAATACTGATGCAAGAACTGTTTTGATTCTATCAGCTGTCTAACTTTGTAAGAACAAAATATGTAAAATATACAATTCGCAAAACAACATCACAAACACAGATATACTAAACACTAAGTCAGCTGTGCCCCCTGAGTATCAGACACAAAGCTTATGTATTCCTGAATCCAAAACATAGAAAACAAGGATATGGCACAGTTGTCATCACTTGCACAGGGTATTGTATGTGTGGGTGGGGTTGGGGAGGCAGGAAGCCTAGTCTGACACAAAAGGTAAGTGAGTGCATGTAAGTAAGAAAGAGAAACAGGCAGTCATTTGGATAAAGTAACAAATGGTCACTGAGATAGAATGAGCTTTAAGCCTCATGAGTGAGCCATATAACTATTGTGTGTCTGTATGGACCCTCCAGGTGAAACTGGTGTATGAGTGTCTGCAAGAAGGCAGCCAAGCTTGCTGCTAGCGCTATGTCTTGGTATGTTGGACAGGTGTGAGCCATGCCTGGTAGAGGTGGCATTTCAATAATATTCCTGACCATGAGAACTGGTTCTGCCAGGAGTTGCAATGGCATGTCCAGGCCCATGGTCAAATGCATTGCTGCTACAATAATGTGACTGATGTCTGCTGGACAAGCTCTCCTCATGAGAATGCCTAGGACTATGATCCTCTGGCCTGCCATCTCTGGGTGTGGACACCTCAACCACTGATGTAGCAGTCGAAGTAGTATCACTATGGGAGCATGATCAGGCACAGCTACATTGGCTAACATCAGATGATGTGGATGCAATCCCCTCCCAGCAGATGTTCCATCACAGACAGTGCCCGTACCAATGTGTTATTCATCCCATCCCATCTATTGAATCCTCAACACAGTGGAGGCAGTCACACATGTCAGCCTGTACCACATCTACAACCCTAAGCTTTTCTCTGGAGGACCTATTGGAATGTGCCTGCACTTCCATGGCAGCCCTAAACATATGTTGAATGGCAAAGGAAGACATACCTGGATCAGGTGGAGGATGGATAACAGACCTCCTCTGAGCACCCCTAACAACCCTCCTGCATAGCACACTACCCTGATCGAGTGTCTCACCCCCCACCTGTCCAATATCTGAGGGCTGACTGGAATGGGTTTGCGTAGGCCTACTAGCTATGCCCAATGGAATTACAAGGGATGGCTGAATGTGAACCTCAGTGTCAGATTCAACCTCTGCATCCCCTGACTGTGCATCTGTTTGGCCACCATCATCATCAGAGTCTGCTGATACTCTGACATCAGGTGGTAAGAGTCCTACACTTCCACTGTCAGGATTATCTGTGATAATAAGGAATAAACCGAGGAAAAAAAATAATACCTACACTACTATAGTCCAATATATGCTAACAAACTAACAATGGTGCTACTGTTACAGACAGTACAGAAATATGCACATCAGTCCTGACACTCACATCACACATATGGATAAAATAAACATTTCCTTGAACTGCTTATCAGTATTGACATAAAAATGTCTGGCTTACCATGTGTAAATGATTGTAGGGTCTCTATGCAGGATGGTCCTGGAAGAAGATAAGCAAAAGGTAAGGACACCGACATCACAATTAACAGTAACACAGGGGTTAAAACATTTTGCCCTTTATATGTCCATTAAAGATACTTTAAACAAGAACTTGGATGACATGTCCACCCCAAGCCCATGTACAATCAACCAGAATGTGTTGTTAACTGTATCAATCTGCAACTACCCCCCTCAAAAAATATGTTAAACAGAACATAAGTATTGCTGTCAATATTTTAATATACAAAAATTATTTAGCAATTGAGATAGGTAAGCCTACCTGGAAGCTCCTAATGCGACATACTTGTTCTCCCTGAAACAGCAGAACCAACTTCAATTACATGCTATTGTACACTTTCCACTGAGCTGTCTGGATCCCTGACAGTGGACAGGAACTCCTAATTTGGTGTCTGTGGCAGGCTGGGCTCTGTAGCAGGCCCCTCCTCTGTACCCATCCTTTCATGGGTCACCGCAGCTGCCCCCCCCCGGACCGATGAAATCATGTCAGTGGCCCTATGATGCACCAGATCATATGCCCTGCTCTGGCCACCTACTCCATTTACATCAGCCACTATCTGCTGGCAAATTTGCATTGTGACAGACATATGCCCATGTCCTCTGTCAAGCAGAAAGGCACCATGTTGCCTAAATGCTTCCACACTGACTTCATTCTCAGGGTCACTGAAGAGGGGTTTGCAGGGATTGGGACACCTGGATACCATAGTCCTAGGTGACATAAAACACAAAACAGGTCACTACAAGTAAGTATCACATAAATAAAAGTCTTGCTTAGATATAACACATAAAAGGTAGTATTTCAATATTACCCACTAGAGAAACAAAAAACAGTCAAGACTTTCAAATATATAAAAAAAGGAATTATGTGGTTGTAACATATTACAATCTCACAAAAAGCAAGGTTGGATCCAAAACAAGGGAGTAACAATAGCAAATTTTGTTTGTGCTAACATAGAAATGGAACTTGGTTCCCCCACCCCAAAACAACAGGCAAATGTCCCATTTTGCTAACAAACCATCAGTGAACTGCTAAAAGTGCCAGCAAATAAACTGTCCCAAAAGCATGTGTACACATTTACCACAGAACATTCAATTTTATGCAATTGCCAGTCGTGTTTACCTGTGGCCAGCACTCCTCTAGAGGTGTCTATGGACCATCCTACAAGGCTAACACCCCTGTGTCATTGACAATATAGGACATTTACATTTCACTGAAATAACAATAGGAGAGTGTAAAAAGAAAAACAGTTGTAACATTAGCACAGTTAACAGTTAATAAGGCTGTGCATCTGAGAAAGCAAAATGCCCTGACAAACATACCTATGCCATCAGTAAACTTCTAAGAAGTGCACACAGATAAAAGTAGCATTTTAGCATTTGCTAATGTGTGTGTGTGTGTGTGTGTGTGTGTGTGTGTGTGTGTGTGTGTGTGTGTGTGTGTATGGGTCTACTTCATTTGCTCGAACTTCCGATTGACCGACACCCATTTGCCCGACCCCATTTGACTGAAATTTCATTTGACCAACACTTTATTTGACCGACAAGTATTATTGGCAATTAAATGGGATATGCCCCCTTCCCCACTGTAGTGTGACCCTGGAGTTAGAATATATATTTGGGGGGTGGGGGGCACAGCCCACCACAATGGGGGTGTGGGGGTGAAGCCCCCCACTTACTTTTGTTTTACTAAGCAATATTAAAGCAAAACTAAACAGTATAATATGAAATTAAGTGGGGGGCTTCACACCGCAAACCCCCCATTGTGGGTAGCTGTGCCCCCTGCACCCCCTAACTATATATTCTAACTCCAGGGTTGCACTACAGTGGGGAAGGGGGCATATCCCATTTTCTTGCCAATAATACTTGTCAGTCAAATGAAGTGTCGGTCAAATGAAATTTCGGTCATTTGGTCTCGGGCAAATGGGTGTCGGTCAATCGGAAGTTAGGGCAAATGAAGTAGACCTGATATATATATATATATATATATATATATATATATATATATATATATATATATATATATATATATATATATATATATATATATATATATATATATATATATATATATATATATATATATATAAAATGATTTTTCTTAGTGACATGTGAGCATATCCAGTATATAACAGAAAAATGCAAGCATACCTTATCAAGATCAGTATTCTTCTGTGCAGATAAATACCAAAATAATATCTTCTTCTGGGCTATTCAGATAAACAATTCTCCTCACCTTCAGGTTCCCGAGCTACATGGTTCCCTTTTTATAGTGTAGATTCAGGGCTGTCAGCACAGTAAATATGCAAATGAGGTGTGAACTAATTAGAATTGCTGAATCCCAAATACTTGGCTCCATGTATCAGACATAAACATAGTGCAGACACTCCCTCAGTGTTTATTGTTAATGGATTGCACTGTGAATGATTACTGGTAGGGAGAAGGAAAACACAACAGCAATTCAGACTCCCTTACTTAAAGTGGGTGTATCAGCCAAGTTAGACTTACACAGTGTAGAAGTCTATCAAGGTTTTAAGTGTAAGTAAGCAGCATACATTTCACTTCTGCTCATTAACATCCAACCTCCCCTTCATTTGTTAACAAATATATATTATTGCCATTTAATATCCTTACACATTTTAAGGACAATGATATAGAATGCCTTACAGACTGCATGTCTCAGGTTACTGTTCAGATATGACAAGCATGAGCAACAAACACAGAAATATAACACAAAGCTGCATTTTTGCAAGCAATAGTTATAAATGGTTGTGTGATCACTCAGTGCAGTACATCTGAAATTAATACATGTAGACACAACTGTCATATATTTTTGTTAATAGTGTGGATGATGTTGCAGTTGCTTGTACACACAATGGTTTTCATTCTCTGCTGCAAAGCTGTTTCTGCAGCAAAGAGGGATAAGACACCTTTACTGTGTTTTGAAGGTTCATTGGAATAAGAGCTCAAATCCAGACCTGTGTAAAATATTGCATGTGTACCAACCAAAATTTTTGTAATGTTGTTTATTTAATATTTTTTCTTCCTTTTTCATAATTTTTCTATTTTTTTATTTAATGGCAGTATTTGTGAGGTGTATGACTTAGCGCAAACAGGGGAAATGGAGAAACACAATAAATGTCATGTTTAGCTTTGATTATCTCATTTGCATGACACATAGTGCACAAACCTGAACTAGTGGCCCAAGCAAGAAGCAGACAGAATAGCTGCAGACAGGGTGTAGAGATTTTCAATGTGTAAAAGGATACATTGCAGCAGTTTTTGCTTTCCATCATGCACCACAGCTAAATGACATTGCACAGCAGTTACCAAGCTACCCCAACACCTGCAGCGATTGAACACCTGCAGAGAGGAAGCAGACAGTCGACAATTTCAAAATGGATACATTGTATTAACTGTGTTTTGGGCACCATGCAAACATGGTAAGTGGCATTGCATGGCAGTTAACACACAGAAATTAATAATTAATATGGAAATATCCAACTGTTATTTAATTATTCCTGTGGCAGCAGGTGTAAGTGTAGGGCTATAATGCAGATTGTACTGGGTTCCAATACATGAAGTGCAACATATTTTTACTGTTGTGACAGTTCAGTTTATAGTAATGAACAGGAAATATCCAAGTGTCATTTCAATACTCCTGTGGCAACAGGTGTAAATGTAAGGCTGCTATATACATTGTCATGAGTTGTAATGCAGGAAATTCCAGCCATTTTTACTGTTGTTCCATTTCACATTATATTAAATATCACTTATAACAGTTTATATATCATTATAAATAGTGGAGCTGATATGAATTATATGTATGATGGATAAGACACCCTTACTGTGTTTTGAAGATTCAGATATATGACTAAGGGTATACTGCCCACTATGTTTCTGTAAGTATATTTCTACTATCTGGACTTGGAAGGCCTTCACACTTAAATAGGATGCATACACAAATTAATGCATATACAAGGACCTTGTCAGGTCACACACATACATGGTTAACACCTCAGTCTTTCATCTGTATTTATAAATGATTCGTGACAATGTCTGAAAAGCACTTCATCTTTGGCAAAGATGGATTGTCACCACTGTGGAAGAAAATGTTTTGTCCCTTATGCAAAAGTTTGAATCTCACACTGTAAAAATCAATTTTTAGCAGTGTATAAAGCCAAAGATGTGTCAGGTCATGAAATTTATGCCACCAATGCATGTCTGCAAAGTTAAATCATCTAACAGTTACAATAGCAGACACCCCTCAAATTAATATCATGTCAGATTAATGTTCCAATTTCCAAAACTGCTTTCCTCTCTGGCACTGTTGCTCTCCACTTAACATTGGGCAAATGTGGTTGGCATCATTCCTTGAGTTTGTACACTACCAGTAAATGTGAAAACACAAATTGGTAGAAAATCATTATCTGCTATTGCACTGCTTTGGGATTACACATGTCTAGTGTTAGAGGAGAAGGTGCAAATTTAAGGTACAGATATGGAGTGTTCAGGAGTCCAGAATATTTATTGGATGCCTGGCAAAGCACCACAGCCAAAGGCTTTTGCAGGGGGACTATTCTGGCTCCCAGTTCAAGTCTGAGGCTTGGAATAGTGTGGCCAAGGCTGGATCCAGTGTGACTGGCATTGCATGCACTGGATAACAATGTAGGCACCACTTCAGTAACCTAAAAAGATGCAAGAGGGATATGCTCAACCAGTGATTGGATGAGTTATTAACTAGTAACATCTCACAGTTGTGTAAGTATGCTAATACAGAGAATTTATAATACCTAGAAAGATAAATATAGGCAAGACTGGTATGCATAATCCTCTTCTGCTCTTTTCTTTACTTTTCACAACTAATTCTGAAATAGATGTGAATAGGCAGTCCCCATGCTGAGCATCTAGAGAGACTGCAGAAAGCAAGTGGTATGTATGTAGCACAAGGAAAGTATTATTGTAGCTTTAAAATTTAAAGAAAAATGTTCTTTTCTATACAGTAATAGTAAGGTAAGCACGCATATCCTAATTATAAAAGCAAGTGTGCATGCATTAGTCTGTAGCTCAAACCAACTGTAGGAGTCAAGAGCAAGACTGTAGTCAGAGGTTGTGGGTTCAAATACCATGAGGAACAGGTATAAAATATTGCAATTCTTTAATAATATTACAGAAATTAAATTCTACACAAGTGGCATAAATGTCCTGCTGTTAACTTTAATCTGTATAATTGGACAAGCATATATGCAATATTTGCACATTGCAATGATTAATTTGAGCAATCTGTAATTATAGTCTGTAGTTGTAGGAAGCATACTTACATGTAAAGCTTCAGATAAAATAGTTGTATTATTGTCATAAATGCATTGTTTATCACATATGATGGTACTGATTTTCTCTTTGCTTTCTCTCACCCCAACCAGTCTCTTTTTAATTATTTTGTATTACGTATTGTCAAAATGTCTCCATGTCATCCATCTGTAATAAATCACTAAATGCTTCACAGCACAGGGAGGTAGACCAACTCCTGTGGCTCAGCCTACCCCCACTCCAATGGCTCTTGTACCAGCATCCAGCACATCTGGGACCCAACCTGGCACCAGCCTTGCCCCCACTCCAATGGCTCTTGCACCAGCATCCAGCACATCTGTTACCCCATACTACCTATACTCTCAGGTAGCATTATCCCAGCAGCTGGTGCTGTGGTACTCTCAGAGAGTACTGGCAGAGGTGGGGATTTCATCACCTGCCAGGAGAGACCAAGGTTGGTGCATGGGGTTTGTGCAAAGCACTACAGGTGTAACAGTATGCCAGATGGAGAGACTGCTCTATCTCATGGTCCTTAGGAGTAGGAGTTGGAGACATCAAGCACTCCAGCAGCCAGCAGAGTAAGGGGATAGTGATGGCAGCCACACAGGTGAGGACTAGATTCCCACTTTCCCATGTTTGATGGGCATAGGATTGCAGTTTTACCTCCCTCACTCCAATCATGATGTCCCCCAACCTTTTGTGTCCATTACCATCCCTGAGTCTTGTCTTGTTTGTCCTGTTTGCATTTGCTTCCTCACCAACCCAACTTACATAACCCAGAAATGCCAATATCCCTTACCCAGAATTCCTCTCTTACTGAAGTAAAAAAAAAAACTGGGCACCTGTCCCACAAAATAAATCTCCCATACATAGCTCCCCATTTCACACATGTGACACACTTGAGTTAGTCCAATTGGCTATGCAACATGATTGTGTTGTTGTCACCTCTCTTTGTGGGGGTGGCAGTCCAAATTTAGCTAATATTCTGCACATATTTTCATTTTACACTGTTGAAGAAATGGAAAGCTGTGGTTCTATCCTACCTCCCTCCTGCACATTTCTCTACTGCTTTTTCTTTGTTCTTCGCCTTGCATGCCCTCTAGTTCACCATTTTCCTATCTATCCCATTTAAAACCTAAAATCTGATAAAAAATAAAATCACACACAACACACATAAGTAATAAATAAACCAATGGAGCCCTTCACTTTTTCACTTCTGTGTTTGCACAGAGTTTGGCATCATGCACCAATGCCAAGCGACAGTAAATGTATCTTCTCTGGCATGTTTACCTCTGCACAATGCTGCTTAAACATGCTATGTTATGTCAATACACAGCAACACATAATAAATGTAGTATACAGATTAATTTTTTTGCATTATCACTACTTATTTTTTTCTCCTTTTTCAAAACTTAACCTAGTGACTCTCTTCATTTCATTTCCACTCCCTTTCCCTTTTTTCCTTTCTTATAACTCAACCTAGTCACCTTTCACTGTTTTGCTCTCCTCCTCTAATTCTTCCTACCTCTCACCTCATGAAACTTTGAGTGCATAAATGCCTGCACTCTAAATTATACCTACGTACTCCAAAATTCTTATGTTTTAATTTCATTCAATGCTTTGTTACAACACCTTGCTCAAATGTTATTATTCTGTCTTCTATATTATTGTGTTTTAGTAGTTTTTGAAAATTGTATTGTACTTGTTAAGTTTGTTGATATTAGCTTTGCAATAATTGTATATGGAGGTTTGCTCCCCAGGCCTCCATTAAAAATGGGCTCATTTTGGCCCACTGGACTTTCCCGGTTAACAAACTGCAAATAAATAAATAAATAATTTAAAAGTATTACACTGGGATTCAAATCATACATCATCTGGACTCCAAAAGAAATGTGTCAATACAGTTACACCTGCTGCCACAAAATCATCTAAGCAGCAGGTGTGTTTCATAACCTCAGTACTAAGAACCCTCAGAATTTTAGCAATGAGGTTAGTGTTTGCGCAATGCTTAACTACATGCAGACAGGGAATGTGGTAGAAATGTGTATCTCACATGCACAAACAGTTTGCCAATCACCTCCCAAACATGTTTGGTGGTGTGCTATGTAAAGCGGACAATAGCAAGTATTACTTTTGTTTACTGTCCATTTAGTCTTCATGCCATGAAACTACAAGTGCAAACACAAACAAAATAAGGGCACTATCTAAAAAAATGACACATATTTACAATGCAGCAATCTGTAACCTCCCCCATACACTGCAACCTTGATCTCTCAATACTTGTTCACAAATATATCAACTACACTACATAAATAAATAACAAATGTTGTCTTAGATACCATGCACATAGTTAGAATGATGACACACATTCAGATTTTCCAGTTCTTGTAGTAATGTGGACACCTGTTTCCATATAGTTTGTAAATCTGTCCCTAAAAGTATACCTGCCCATTGGAAACAACAACCACCAAATACTACACATTGCATACTCATCAATCTCGTAACATGCAGAACGTTCATTTCTTAATCCAACTCCAAATTGCAGGCTGACTGTGCACCTGGATTAAATGCTTTAGTTAGTTTAAATCCTGTATTAAACCAAAAACAAATGAAACTGAAATGAATGTTGATGTTGACACCCTGTATCTGTTGTGTTTTTTAAGTTGCTTTTGAAAGTATTTTTTTGTATAAGTATTTATATGTGTTTTTATATGTGTTGCTGTGTCTATAAACTTTAGGTTCTCTGTATAACAAGCTGAGCTCTTATTGGACAATGAGATTATGTGCTGTATTTAAAAACTCTGTATTTCAATTGTGTTTTATATACATTGAAGAAGAGATTATTCACAAATGCTCTGCTATAGTATTTGGATTAAAATAAGTGAGTTTTTTTTATTTCTGGTGTTGAGATCCATTTTTTATTGTTCTTGCTATTTGTTGTATTTAACCCATTGATCTCAAATACTCTGTTGCAGTCCTTGAAGCTGACTGAATTTTAATATCTTGACAGTTAGACATGGCAAGTTATACATTTCATGCTGGCCTCCCAACATCTTCTCTCCAACATCCACTGCTGATGTCATCCACTATAAGTTGTCCTGCAACCTTGTAAAAGTCAGACTTGTGCTATGGCAATTGAGTAAAATACAGAGTTCTCTAGTCTGTGTGCTTAGATGGGTAGGAGTTCTGTTCTCATTATAGTCCACAGGGAGATGTATGTGTATCTATCTAGTCAGAAGAGCATAAATGTGTATCCTGCAATTGCCACTCCAATCCCATGATTGCCAATATTTTAACATTTGGACATGCCTACATACATCAGTTTCATGCAGCCCTCCCAACAACCTCTGTCCAACAGCCACTGCTTATGTCATTCACTATAAGTTGTCCTGCAGCCTTGCAAAAGTCAGACTTGTGCCATGGTGCTTGCATAAAATACAGAGTTCTCTAGTCTGTGTACTTAGGTAGGGGTTCGGTTCTCACTACAGTCAACTGGGAGGTGTGTGTGTGTCTATCTAGTCAGAACAGCATAAGTGTGTAGCCTACAGTTACCACTCCAATCCCATGGATTGCCAGCATTTTGACAGTTGGACATGTCTACACATCCATTTCATGCTGGCCTATCAACATCTTCTCTCCAACATCCACTGCTGACATCATCCACTATAAGCTGCCCTGCAGCCTTGTAAAAGTCAGACTTGTGTTGTGGTTGCATAAAATACAGAGTTCAGTAGTCTGTATCCTTAAATAGGTAGGGGTTCTAATCACACTGCAGTCAACTGGGGTGTGTGCTTGCTTGTGCACTTGCTTGTTATTAGAGAAAGCATTTTACACCAGCATGTGGGACACTGCTATTACCATCTTCTCTTCACCAGAAACTGCTGATGTCATCACCTATAAACTGTTGTCTGACACATTCCAAGTCAGACTTTTGCTGTGGCACTTGCCTTAAATATAGAGTTCTCTAGTTGGTGGACTTAGGTAGTGTTTCTGTTCTCACTGCATTCAACTGGTGTGTGTGTGTGTGTGTGTGTGTGTGTGTGTGTGTGTGTGTGTGTGTGTGTGTGTGTGTGTGTGTGTGTGTGTGTGTGTTTGTGCACTTGCTTTACATTAGAGAGAGCATTTTACAACAGCCCGTGGGACACTGCTATTACCATCTCCTCTCACTGGACTCTGCTGATACATCAACTGTAGCTGATTTGCAGATATGCAGTAGTTCTATCAGGGCAGGGTCACAGACTGACCTGTAGTTCAGGCACAAGTTATCTCATCCTATACAATACAGATTACAGTGACAGGGCTTTCAGTCTATCCACATACATCATGGCATTATTTATAGGCCTTGTATTTTCTGGGTGAGAAACCTTTGTGGTCTCTCCAGCTGATGCATGTGTCTGATGAGGTACATGAAAAAGGGAGCATTATACTCTTTTAGTGTTTTGATGAGGGTCATGTAAAGTGCTGTTATAACATCCTCAGATGTGGATATGATAGCCTGACTTATGAGGTGCATAACATAGACTTTCCATACCACTGTAGGAATTTGGTGGTCAAAGTTCAGATTGCTACCTATATGTGTTCCCAGGTATTGCATAATTGGGTTTGAACATGGGGGTAGGGTGTTGTCAATGCTGGACTTAGCGGGGAATTCCCATTTGCAGAAGGCAAACATAATGACACATTTTTTTGTTTATTTGTAGACCATGTGTCTTTGGCAGCAGTCATGTGTCTGTGTTAGCCCCTCCTGTAATATGTAACATCATTGTTGGACTCAATGATTGCATCCAATATGCAATAATGAGCAAACTTGGTAAGCCAAAGGCCATATACTTTGGCCTGGACTGTTGAGAAAGAGATTCCAAACAGTAGAGGGCCTAGCACACATCCTTGGGGTATGCCACTGGTGACAGCTCTACCTTTAGAGGTTGATTCTCCAACTTCCACAATATGTGTTCTGTCAGTGAGCCAGTTGGTTAACCATTTAGTGACTTAAGCATTAATCCCAAGCTGGGTGAGTTTCTCAATGATACCCAAGTGGGGGATTGTGTCTAAACCCTAGGCCAGATCAAGACAGGCAGTATGCACTGTCTTACCTTTGTCCAGGCTTATAACACAGACTCAATGGGCTGTAACAACATCGCAGGTCACCTATAATGTGACTCAGACACAGTTGGATATACACTTCAACAGCCCCCACGATATGGAATATGTTCCTGTAGAAGGGTGTACATCAAGCTGCATCTATCTGAGTGGGAGGGGGACAGCACCTGATGCATGCATGTATAGACTCGTCCTGACTCTCCTCATCTGTGAGGTAAACAAACATGTAATCGTAGACCTTTTCTAAATGAACACTGGTAATATCCCAGCTGTGTGCAAAAGACATGTGTGATTTGTTAACGCTACATCCATATCTATTACATCTCTTAGATGTCTTCAAAGAAGTCATTGATGGCATGCATAATGACAACACTATCATCCTGTGGAACTTGACAGACAAAGGCATTTGACACAAATTAAACCAAGAAGAAACTTCACAGTGTGGAGGGTGTGATGTCTACTTCCTAAATTGTTATGCACTTAGTTCACTTAATAAAAATTGAACTGTAAAATATACTTATAAAATACATGCTCCAAAATAATCAAATAGAAAATAGTACAGTGATGGCGAACCTATGACATTTGTGTCAAAGGTGACACACCATGATGTTTTGGGTGATACACCAGCATTCACTAACACCTGAGTTACCAAAGAAACCTGCTTTTGCATTCATTGCACTTGTGAAGTACATTGAATTATTTTATGCCAGGAGCCAGTTCAACAACACTGCTGCAGAGGTAAGGAAGTTATTAACCTTAAAGACTATTTTGGTATACTGTCTCGACAGAGTCTGCAAAGGGCAGTGCTGACATTGTTTTCTCCTCGTAGTTACACTTCTGCAAAGGGCAAGTAGTCTGCATTTCTAAGCATGTGCTGTTTTACATTCCTCTCAACTGTCCCTCTAAATCCCTCTTAAAACTGGTGACTTTTTACACTTAATGGCAATAATGAGATTTATAGACTTATTTTACTTCAGAAAATGTATATTAATTCAAATTAATTTTTTCTGTTTGTGTCTCAAATTAATAGTACCAGAAGTTTAAAACTGTCCCTGTCTCTTATTTTTAGATTTATCCCTGATTCTATTGAGATTTATCTCTGCTGTATTGAGAGCTATGTTGCATTATTTTTATTTATTTATTTATTTTTGTCTGGGGGGGGGGGGGGTGACACACCAGCAGAGTCAAGTTAGGCATTTTCCAAATTTGTGACACGCCGAGCCAAAAAGTTTCACCATCACTGAATTAAAGCAACAGCAGCCCCTAACATCCTTTCTGTGTAGATCCTTTACATGGCTGTATTCCAATAGGTTTTGGACAGGGAAAACTAGCACTGAGTCTACATTGTTGCTTTATAGCTTGTTGAATAGCTCCTCCATCTTGGATTGGTTGATTAGCATACAATTCAGTTGGTTATGCTGTAATTAGCATGCCACAATGTTTACCTTGGTTATGCAGCTCTACACACCATGTAGAGCTGCTTACTGAATACAAAACAGTTCACTATCATGTGCACGTCGCTATCTTAGCAGATCATGTAAGGTTTATTGAATCAGCCCTAAAAGATATCCTTAATTGCAATGAATGTCAGTATTTGTTCATGAAAATCCATCACATTTTTCAAGATGCATTATGGAATGTAGCATGCCAAAGCAAAAGTATCAGCCAAAATTAGGGTCACTTGTGTAATACACTGATAAGAGATCCAACACTCCTACTTTTCTGTTCTCCATTTCAGCTAACCCAGATCACACATGCATGTACATACTTCATGACACACATGTATTGAAAAGGTACCAGCAGCATACTCAAAACAGGGTACTCAAACAATGTACTGACAAACACACAGCAATGTATGTGTCTTAATCAAGCAATGATGAAATCACTAGGAACCACAATGAGCACAGTTTTACTCTTAATCTCTCCATTTCACAATGCATAACATTCACACTGCACTTACAAAGGCACACTTTCACTTCCTACAAACACATAGCCATGCACATCCACACAACATACCAGTTTACTCTAAGCCTTTTACAGCTTCTCTGCAAAACACTGCTGTAATGGCTTTGGCAAATGAAAATGATTGATGGATGTCAGCTCAAGACTCTCATCCCTACCTATTGGAGCCAGTCCACTGCAATTACACAAGTGTCCTCCTCAGCAGGGCAGTCATTAAGTGTCCATACAGATTTGCTCCATAGTTCTCTTACACCACACACACACACACACACACACACACACACACACACACACACACACACACACACACACACACACACACACACACACACACACGCACGCACACACATTATACATGTTGGTGAACAGTGGGGTTTTGACTTTGACTCCCTCTCCCAAAAACAGTGCTGTAATGGCTAAGAGGTGCAAAAACTATTGCCACATGTCAACTTGGGTCACCCAACAGATGTTGCGACAAGCTCACAGCACTGACACCGCACTTCTCCAAATAAAGATTCAAGCCAGTGTCAGTCCAGTTTTGCTCCACAGTTCTGTTGTTCCATATATGCAATAATTACA